>NC_056730.1:900865450-901070450 GCF_019279795.1 Protopterus annectens
GAACTGCCTCACTGTGCAGCATTTTGACTCCATATACTAACCTCAATAGTCTCCGATCATCCAACAGCATCCAGATCCTAACCATTAAAGCAAAAAACTCAGGCGGGGATGCCCTCTACGCCAATTCCATTGGCAAGCAGTGGAACTCCCTGCCAAACAACCTTAGACTTACTACCTCGCTCAATCAGTTCAAATACAACCTTAAGGAATATCTCTCCACACAATGGATATGTCCATGTCGTGAACCTGACTAACTACATATGTCATACCTTCTAGTCCCACATCTCCCTAGCCCATTTCCCTAATGCAGATCTCTAAAATCTCTCATTACTTATAGTAACGAGGAAGATCTCCGATTACAGTCTATTTTCCATTAATATAACGAAATCAATGTTTTTGTATAACCTCCTGTCTGTCCTTTTGTCTTATATAACATCTATGTAATTTTTTTTCATTCCTGTATATGTAATCTGTATTCTCTTTTTAGTAACTCTTCTTTGAATCTTGTAATTTAAACATGTACTTCCATTTTGTATTGGAGCTTTTCTCCTCGGGCCTCTACTGGAAACGGATATGTATCCAGCTAGACCAGCCAGTTAACAAATGTAAAATAAATAAAAATAAATAAATAATGGGAAAATACTTTTAGTACAGTAACAAGATTCTATTTCACAGTTGTCTGACATTTTTTTTTTTCTATTATAAGATTTTATTCTTCTAGAATCTTAGGATATTTGCAACTCGGGATTTGTTTCCAAGACGAAAATGTCCAAAGCAATGCTTCCTGTGAAATGTGGAGAAACTGTGTTATAAATATATGTCTGCATGAGTACATGCACTAATAAGCAACACTGTTGCAGAACATATAAAATAATTACCAGTGAAGGGAAAAAAGCATGTAGCAACTAACATAAAACAAAAGCAAACAAAATAAAATACAATTGCCTAAGTTGGGATAATCTTTCCACTGAGTTTTACAAAAAGCAAGCACATACTAAAGATGTAATTTCACTGCTGCAAAGGCTGCAGGTTTGAGTTTGACTAGATAGCATCTCAGGCTACTGCTAAACCAGTCATTCAACTAATAGTCTCTGGGTAGGGGAGGGGAAGTTCAAAACAACAAACTGTAAATTCTAAGCAGTTCCGATCATAAACATCCAACAGTGAAGTTTGTGAAATCTAAACTGCAGTATGCACACAAGCTTGTCTGAAAATTCTGACTCTGTGTGAATATGTGACTTACACTACACTAAAAGGTAAACAAAATAGTCTGGTAAACAACTGATTTTAGAAACAAAATAATGTCTCTTTATAAGAATTGCATTACTGCTGTGCTTTCTAGAGTAGCAGCAGCAGTCTGGTCGTAAAATGTCTGAAAGGCTACTTTTCTGAATGGATAAAATGCACAGATTACACCAATGAATGGCTCACATGGAAAGCTGTTGTCAGTAGAGCTGCAATTTGAGATGGAATGTGGCTAACTCCTTTGAAGCTTCCTGCAGGCACACTTCCCCTACCCCCCTCAGCCACAGGTGAGCATGCTCAGAAAGGCAAACTTGAAAAGTAAACAAAGGCTGGATCAAAACAAAAAATCCCTGGGATTGTCCCTTTAAGGGCTCAACGTGCAGGCATTTCTGTCTGCTCAAGGGTTCCCAACTGTTAACAGAAAGCTGAGTTGCTGCCGTTTTTAGGAAGGTATTTATTATGTGGAGCAGAGTTGTCAAAGATTAAAGGTATTTATTATGCAGAGCTGAGTTACCGTTCATATTTATTATGTGGAGCAGTTGCTGAACCGATTTGGGAAGGTATTTCTTATGCAGAGCTGAGTTGCCATTTTATGGTGTGTGTCCATTTCTGGAAGGTATTCTTATGCAGAGTTCAGGAACGTATTCCTATGCAGAGGTGTGTGTGTGGTGATAAAATCTGTGGTTTTCTGGATTTTTGTGGAAAATCAGTGAAAGACTGAATTCACTAAATAATGACAGGCATTTGAATTTCAGACTTTATATTCTTCAGAAAACAAATGGTAACACAAAACCTTTTATTCTAGCAATTTTCTAAGTTTATAAGATCAGTATTTGAAATTTGTCCCTATTTTGGGGGCTGTATTCCCCCATCATTGGCTTTGTCCAGGTTTTTTGTGCTAAGAGATTGAGAGCTATGGTGAGAAGTGAGAAGTGAGAACTGAATTCTAAATGATAGCTATTTAAGTTTCAGTCTTCCTATCTTTTAGGAAACTGCTGATTTGGCATACTGGTATGTTGCTCTGACTGTAGTGCACAGGGTCCTGGGTTTAAGACTTGGCAGTGAAACGCATGGTGGTAACACATTTCATTCTACCAACTTTCCAAAATTATGCAAGCAATGTTTAAAATGTGTCCCTGTTTTTTGGCTTTTGCACCCCCCCCCAATAAATTTTAACTTTTTCTAGATTTCTTGTGCTGCAAAGTTGAGAGTTACATTTGAGTGTCAAGTGGATTTTACAAGGAGCTGAGAGCTTCAGGGGAAGAGAAGTTTAGTGTTGCTTATGCTGAGTCTGCTTGCACTGTTAATAGCATAACCAGTTAAATACTTGATTTTGATGCAGAAGGCGGTGGGTTCTACTCCCACAGTATGTAGATTCATTGCTGATACTGTACTGTGTTGTTGTATTTTTAAAGAGGGTGGGTGTAACAAGTCAAGGGTGTGGCTACAGATACAACAGAAGTGAGAAAATGTCATGCACAAGGGCATTTGTGCCTCAGTGGAAACAGCAAAAAATATCATTAATCAAATTCAGGAACAGAAAATCAGAATTATGTTCTGTGCTGCATTATAAGAAAAATATTTTAAACAAGTACAGTACATTTTCCAGCATTCAAGATAAAAACACATATTTTTCCACGGCAGACAGTGGAGAAGCAAGAGTGGCCAGTTAACCGCACCTGGATTACAATGATAGTTTTGCTGATAGTTTGATATTTCAGGATTAATGTAGGAGAGGGTCTGTCAGTACTTGGACGAAAATTGGAAGTCTTAAAACATGCAGTTCACCTAGTTTATTTTGTTGTGCATTTACAGCTATTAAGTTGGTCTGATAACACAAATCAGAGGAAGTCAAGCAAAAAAAACTGAAATTGAAAATAGGTTTGAGAAGCTGTGCAAGATGCCCATGGTTTACACTGCTGTCATTCTATATATATATATATATATATATATATATATATATATATATATATATATATATATATATATAAAATATATGTATGTGTGTGTGTGTGTGTGTGTGTATGTAAGTAGACTTTTATGATGGAAATGTTTTGAATTGGGCAGTTATGTCATTATTGGTTCATGCATTTTGTTTCATTGCCTACTGGAAAAATGTTCAAACAAATTTAAAATGTGCTCTATGTCTAGCAAGTGTGCTGTATTATGCAAGGAATATAATTTAATAAAGTCAGGAAGGTGTATCAAAGAACACATGTATGTTTCTTGTTTTGTGTGCAAGGGGCCTACGATGATTTGAAAACAGCCTAAAGGCAGTATTTATCCACCACTGGTCAGATGCATTTTCTTTGGATGTGGTGTAGGTTTCAATGCTGTTTCAATTAATGTGAGTTTCAAGGGTAGAGAAGTTTTAATGCTAAGTTTGTTTTCATTGTGAGACAGTATTGCTTTATTTAGCAGATGCATATTAGTGTTTGTGCATTGTGCTATAAAATGTAAAAATAAAATCCAAATAATCATTGTAGAAGTAAATTAGTATGCACATTAGTGTTTATCGTAAATTGAGTGAAACAGCCAGGTAATGGGACATTGGAATGGCTGCAGGGGGACTTTGGTGCCATATTTTGGTTGTCTGTTCTTCAGTTTGCATTTGAAAGTTGGTATCCCACAATTCCACTGGAGTGGGTTGGGTTACATAATGATGTATGCAAAGTTTATGTTAATTAGCATACAGATTTGTATCTATTTTTCATGTGCCTTGTCCAGATTTTTGATGTTTCCAGGTTGAGAGGTATGGTTGGAGATGTGAGCAAGTACACAATGCAGACTGGAACCACATTTTCTTTGATTGTGTTAAAATTAAGCCATTTTGGAATAGTACTAATAACTTTCTACAAGCTTTATTTAATGAATCATTTTATGTAACTAAAGCTCTTGTATTATTAAATGTGAACGAAGGTCCTCATTTGAATAGGTCAAACATGTATCTGGTATGGACTATACTTGCAATTTCAAGGAAGTGTATAACAAGAAGATGGAATACAAACACAATACCACTTTGGAAGACTTCTACAGCCTACTGAAGACCACAGCATTATTTGAAATTAAAATTAAAGAACTAAGAATTTATCCAAAGCCATTTATCAACAACCCTTTGGGAAAAGTCTTATCGGTGATTGACACTATACAATAATTGAACAGACACTCTGATAATGGATTGGACATACTTATAAAGTACCTGTATACATTAAGATCAGTTATAGTCTCAGGCTAATGTAAATAGTGTACATAGTTAAGATGTTATGTATAAATACTATGGAACTCATTCAGATGTATCTGAAAAATTCTGAGAAAAAAAAAGAATGAAGGGCACATATAGCTAAATTGCATCTATTATAAAGACAAAGATGTATATGACCAGAGCGAAAACTGATATTGAGAAATAAGAATAATATTATAGAAGAAAAAATGTTATGCTATACAAGGTTTGTAGGTGGAAGACAGCAAATTCTTTTCATATTTTACCAAGATTCTTAACAGTGCTGCTTATGTGTAACATTCTATTGTTTAGAAAAGTTAGGCACAGCAAATTACATAATTTTGCTGACTACAAGCCTTTACCTACAGCATTTCAGCACCAATGTAAACCACCATTGAGCATGGACAGTTGTTTCAGTTCATTGTTCAGTGTTCACTTAGTCATAGCATAATAATACTAATTTGAGCATTTGCAGGTTTGATCCTTTAAATAAAGAGAGGATCTACACTTGTTATTATTTTCACAAACATTTAATGAGATGAAAAACTTCACTTCTGGTGTGGACATATACTTTTTTTATTTCTTTTGTCCATTAATTGTGTGTTCCCAAATAAGCAAAAGGTGTTCTTTCACATGAACATGTACAGCTGTGTAAACAAACTTACTATAACATCGTAATATATGATAAGGGACCACTGTTGCAGTAGCCTAAGCTATAAGGGTTCTATCCTGCCAGAGGAGGGGTGTGGGGGGGTAGACCCCCACCTAGTTGGCTTTTACCAAATAATGTAAAACAAAACCAGACAACATAAAATCAAAATAAGTGGGGGGCTATACCCCCACACCCCCCTAACTATATACACTAACACCAGGATTGCACTACAGTGGGGAAAAGGACATATACCTCTGACTTGCCTTATTGTACTACTTGTCAGTGAAATTAGTTTTAGGTGAAATGGGTTTAAGGTGAAATGAACTTTAGGCAATTTGGTCTTTTGCGAAAGTTTTAGGTGGTAGTGATGCATTACCCATATATATATATATATATATATATATATATATATATATATATATGCATACATGTCCCAAAATGCCCATACAAACATATGCTGCTGATAGACCACCCACAACTGGGGTATCATGCACAGTTGGATACAAAAGCAACCATGACACTCACATCTGCCACCCCCCCTACAGTCCAAATACATAAGTACACTACTACAAAATCATGATAGGCCATACACAATGACCAGACATACAACCTCTTAGCAAAACAAATAAAATGTCTGAACATAGCAAAGAAAAATACAGCCAGCCAGTAATTCACACATGTTTATTATACTCCGATGTCTTGGCCAAAGCCTTCAAGAAGTAAACCATTACCGGAAATACATGCCTTAATCACAAGAAGCAATTAACACCTAATTACATAATTGAATACACAGCCTCCAATTACACTCCTCATTTAACCCCCTACGGGATAAAGTATCACATTTAATATTAATGCATTGAGTCTGTGCATAACAATTGTCCTTTTATGAATGTTTCATCAAACTGAGGAACAGACATTTTCTGAAACAGTACCTTGGGACCCGCTACTGTCCCCATGGTGAGATTTATTCAAATGTACGACTATAGTACTGTCATATTTCTTATCAGTAATGTGTCTCACATGATCTAACAGCCTAGTTGTAAAACGTGTGTTACTGCCCCCATATAGAATAACTTACAAAGGGCACTTAAGAGCATTCTTTATACACCACCCTCTTGAATATACAAACTTGAACATGTTTTTCAGCCTTTTCCCTCAGCAGGAAGTACAGCACTAAATACTGATAGACCAGTATACGTATCAACCTACTACTGTATGACATCTGGACAAAGCCTGACATCATTGGTGGACAGAGGCCCAAATACATGGCCATACTTGAAATATTGCTGTTATACACTGAGAAAGTTGCTGGTGTTACAGTGTTTGTTGTAACATATCTCTTCTGAGGGATATAAAATCAGAAGCACACATGGATGTTACCATTTACTGACTGCAATCCTCAGAGTTTGCTAC
The DNA here is from genome assembly GCF_019279795.1 of Protopterus annectens. Taxonomy (NCBI): domain Eukaryota; kingdom Metazoa; phylum Chordata; order Ceratodontiformes; family Protopteridae; genus Protopterus; species Protopterus annectens. The sequence goes on from NC_056730.1 coordinate 900,871,981, forward strand.
TGAACTTATAAAGACAAAAAAATATGTGAGTAACACACCAAATCTAAGACTACAAACTCTGCCCAGTCTGCAGATAGCCCTAGAGGTAAGAGTTTTCTCAACCACATAACACTGTCATGTCAAATTTTAAATCATGCAGAACAGCCACATCCGCACAAACCCTGTTAAACTAACATTACTTCAACTGTATAACAGCAATACTTACATTCTGTCCCCATATCTGCAACATCCTCCTCCAGTTTGTTGGGCTGTCTCCATGGTGTTTGTTATAAGCGGTATTTCCAACTACTCTCTGCGATGCTGTTTGTCGGACACCCACATGAAGTCTTGCTCACAGTGAAGGAAAAGGGCCAACACCCACATGAAGTGCTTAGTTATACGAGTGTGCTTCCATGCAATTGGCTAAAAGAATGATACCACAACTGTTCCACATGCTGTGTGTGTGTTGAATTGCATATGATATAATGATCTCATACCATTCAACTGTCCAGTGTTATTCACACTGACCATATGAGTGCCTCAGGTTTTTAGGTATGTACTAAAACAGTTGTGTTATGTCTGGCAAAGAATTGGTACCTGAGAACACTGACATTACAACATCTCCTTACATTTCATTTGGCTGATCCCATTAAGGGTTGCCACAGCAGATCATCTGACTGCATGTCTTCCAGTCCTCTGCATCTTGCTCTTTCACACCAACCAGCTGTATGTCCACTATCAACACATACATACACCTTATCGTAGGCCTTCCCCTTTTCCTCTTACCCAGCAGCCTCATACTTTCACAAATATACTCAACATACCTACTCATCACATGTCCAAACAAGCATAATCCTGCCACTCTCTGCCTTTGGCCCCAAGCCATCCAACCTGGGCTGACCACCTAACATACATGTTCCTACTCCTGTACACCCTCATCACACCCAGTGCAAATCTTAATGTCATTAACTCTCCCTCATCCACCTCTGACCCCTGCCTTATTTTCAGTGCCACTGTCTACAACCCATATAACACAGCTGAGCTCCCCACCCTCTTGTAGACCTTCAGTGTCACTCTTAATGGTACTTGTCTGTCATAAATCTAATCTGACACTCCTCTTCACCACCTGCATCCTGCCTGCACTCTCTTCTTTACCTCTCTCCCCACACTCCCCATTACTCTGAACTGCTGTTCGCAAGTATTTAAATTTATCCACCTTTGCAAAGTGTACTCGCTGCATCCTCACCATTCCTCCATCCTCCGTTCCATTCACACACATATATTCTGTCTTAGTCCTGCTGACTAACATTTTGCCCTTCTCCAGACCATAAGTCAACCTCTCCAGGGTCTCCTCAACCTGTTCCCTACTCTCACTACAGAGCACAATGTCATCTGAAAACAGCACAGTTAACAGGGACCCCTGTCTGATCATGTCTGTCAAGCTGTCCATCACCACTGCACATGAAAAAGGACTCACAGCTGCTCCCTGAAGTACTTCCACCTGTGCCTTAAATACACCTGTCACTCCCAAACCAGAACTCACTACTGTCACAGTAGCCTTGTACATATCCTGTAGCATTCTTACAGATTCCTCTGCCACTCCTGACCTCCTCATACAATACCACCCCCCCCTCTAGGCATCCTGTCATATGCTGTATGTCAGTCCACAAAGACACAATGCAGCTAATTCTGACCTTGTCTGTACATCTCCATCAAAACATTCATAGTAAACATCACATCTGTACTTATCTTTCCTGGCATGAAACCATACTGCTGATCAGTAATACACAATACCCTTCTTAACCTACCTTCCACCACCCTTTACCATTACCTCATGCTGTAACAGATCAATGTTATCCCTCTGTAGTTACTACATCTGTGCACACCACCATTATTCTCATGATCAGTACACAAACACATTTTCCCCACTCCTCATGCATCCTCTCACTTTCCAAGATCCTAGTAAACAATGTAGTTGACAACACTACTGCCATTTCTCTTAAACAGCTCCATGTGTCCACATGTATGTCTTGTGGACCAACAGCTTTACCAATGTTACACCCCCGCATAGCAAACCTTACTTCCTCCTTGATAATCAGTTGCACTTCCTGATTCTCTAAACCCACATCATGCAACTTCCTCTCTTTCTCTCTCATTCTCCTCATGCAACAGACCATCAAAGTACTGTTTCCATCTGCTGTACACACTCTCCATGCTTGTGAGTACATTTCCCACATTATCCTTAATCACCCTTATTTGCTGCACATCCCTCCTATCTATGTGTGTCTGTCTAGCCAATTGGTACAGGTCCTATTCTCCATCCTTGGTGTCCAACTTTACATACAACCATTCAGACGCACCATCCCTAGCCTTTGCCACCACTCTCTTTGCCATGCACTCCATTTCCTTATACTCCTGTATAGCTGCTTCATCTGTCTGACAATCCCATTTCTCTTTTGCCAACCTCTTTCACTGCATAAATGTGTAAATGTCCCTAACACTCACTACCACACTCCTAGCCATTCCCCTGTCTGTCTGCCATAAGAGCATTGCACATCCTCCAGGGTATGACTGTGAATGCAAAGGCTACCCAAATATCAAATATCAATTATGAAGACAGTGTCAATAATGTTGGTCCATAGCCCGCCATGTATGTACGGCATCCTTCACATGTTGCCTCTTACCAGGTTGACAGGCATGACTGAGCAACAAAAGTGTTATGACAGTATGCCATACTGCCATAGAACAGAAATGTGTAGTAGTTATTACCTGTGCAGATGTATGCATGTATGGGAGGTGTACCTGGCTGCCTCATAAATCCCTGACATGGGATGCAAAACAGCATATAACTGTGTGTGCATCCATCAGAGTTACACTTCCACAGCTAATGGCTGTTGCATTGCCTTGACACAGACATGGGTACTGCCATAAGCAGGAGTATCATATAGGAATTAGAGAGGTGTCCAACTGTGTTATGACCTTGTGTCCATGCCTACTACAAACATCGATATGACCATCCACATAACTGTATAGCCTCAGTAATACCTAACTTGTACAGCCTGTCTCAACCAAAGTACAGTAAACCCCTTTGCTGACAGCAGTAGTGCACAAAGCACGTAATGAGATGCTATATTGGTGGTACAGGGACAGTAGGAGCAGGCACCAACTGGCCAGCATGTCATCCTTTGTCTGAACGACCATAGTAGGTCACAAGTGGATTACTGTAAGGCTGACTATGAGTATAAATTGGACACATCCACTGAGGGCAACCAGAAGGCCATCTTCACATATGTCTGCAGTCTCATAGGCAACAACCCAGACCACCCTGTAATGGAGGTCAATCATATCACACACACACACACACACACACACACACACACACACACACACACACACACACACACACACACACAATCGCTACAGCCAACTTGCTGCAGACACATTTAAGCCAAACATCACCACCCTGGCTCAACATCAGTATAGGTGGATATGAACACCACATGCACCACTACCCTCATCAATATGGATCAGGTGCAAACCGCCCACTTAAATGTAAAAATAGCAAGTCCCCTTGGGGACTAATAACATTCCAGTCTGCATCCTACACAAACTCAGTTATATGCTTCCAGCTCCATTACATATTGTATGCAAGCCAAGCTTGAGCAGCTTTGACAGCCCATCTGCAAGGAACACAGACACTGTCACCCTTCTACACAAATTTGAATGGTGGTTAATGAAATGTACTGGCCCTCATAGGAGGGAATATGACACAACAGGACCAGGAGTACAATGCATGTTCATACAGTGCTGCATCTCATGTGTTTGTATATAGTGTACACTGTTGATAATTAGGCATGTGTCTCTATAAAGAAGTCTGTGCAATGTCTGAGGTCCTGTGATGTGTTTCCCTGTTTATGTCTTCCAGGTGCTATGCCGAGGCAGCCGGACTACAATGAGCAGGAGACTTCAGCCATAACTGAGGCCATCCTGTAGAACTATACCATCCTTTTTGGTCGGGTCGCCAAAACCAGTGGGAGCAGACTGCACTGTGGGATGAAACTGTCCAAAGTGTGAACAACTTGGGCCACCATGGCTACACGTAAGATCAGGTAAGTCATAGAGCAACTGACTTGAATCAGCGTGCCCAGCAACGGATTGTAGTGAAAGACCATTCCACTACTGGTGGGGGGTCAACTACACAGCCCCCTCTTACGGCAGTGGAGGAGCTCCTGGCCAACCTTGGGGTAGCCCCCACAAGAAGATCTACAGAAGAACTTTCAGTCATGGAGGTGGGTGGCACCCATCAGTTCTGATGAAGTCCTGTCGTGGGGACAGAACCTAGCTCAACAACTTTGTGGATTATCTACTTTTACAATAAAGCGTGGACTGGTTTGTTGTTACAAAATTGTGGATATTCTACTTTCATAATAGAACATGGACTGATTGCTGTTCTCCAGGTGCTTTTTTCTTAGTATTTGTTGGTTTAGTTCCAAGTTGGTCTTGTTACTAAAATGGTACTGTCTAACAACTTCTCATTTATTGTCTCCTATATGGTGCCCCACTTCTTACTAGCCTTCAATCTTCTCTAAAAACAAAGCTATCCTCCTGTTACTATAAATCCAAATACCACCACTACAATGCCCTACACAAACTATATTTGCTTGGACTTACCAACCATCTTACCTATATTCAACTTACTCATGCCCATAAACTCATCTGTAATCCCTCCATCTACCCCTCCCTTGCATCCTCCTTCAAAATGCAGATACCCAACAGACTTCTAAGATCCAATAACCAGAATTTTCATTAACTGCACAAGCCTGCTCATCCTCCAGGCAGACACCTACTATCCTTTTCCCTAGCTCACCTCGGGAAATCCTTGCCCACTGTTATTGGTACTACAGACAACCACTCTACCTTTAAGACCTTGCTTCATTTCCATCGCAAAAGTCTCTGGGAATGTTCCTGCTCTCATCACGCATGACTCACCTGTTTTTCCCCATTTCTCACACTCCTTTACTTCTATCTTATCTACATCTACCAGCACCTGCAGGACTGCATGGATAAGGCAATCCCAAGCAAAACAAAGACTCTTTGTACCAAAGGCAAGCATCCAGTCTGGTGGACCCCAGCCATAAACAAACTCTACAACAAAAGGAGGAAGCTACTACAAGATAGAGCAAAATCCTTAAAAGGTAAGACACCCTTGATCACTATAAGTAAAAAACTAAGAGCTCTCATAAAATCATCCAAAGCAAATTTCGAGAGAAAAATAGCTAAAGACTCAAAAGACAATCATAAGGCCTTCTTTAGCTATGTTAGAAACCTGGGAGGAAACTCCCAGATATGCTCAGAGCTAGTTCAAAATGATGTGAAGATTACTGATCCTACAGACATTGCCAACATACTGGCTGACAGGTTCAGTGCAAACTTCTCCAAAAGGAGAGATATCTATACCAAGCAATTGCAGCCCCCAAACATCTCCAGCGCCCAAGTGAGAACTGCTCTCTCCAAAGCAAAAACACAGCATCCATGGGACCTGATGGTGTCCCCGGCTGTGTGCTCCATGAACTCAATGAGGAATTAAACCCACAGCTAGGACAGCTGTTTAATCAAAGTCTTACCTCTGGATACGCACTCAGGGAGTGGCACTACAACTGTGGTACCACTTCACAAAGCGGTGCTCCACCGACCCTGGAAATTACCGCCCATTAGCTTGACAAGCCTTATCTGCAGCCATGGAGAGGATCATAATGGACCTCATAAATAAAGACATAGGGAATTTGCAGACTTTGGATCCAACCCAGTTTGGCTTTGTCAAAGGCAGATCATGCCTTTAAACTTGGTTGACTTTTTCGAAACAGTCACCAAAGCCATTGATGAGGGAAAGGCAGTCCATACAGCCTACCTCGATCTGGCTAAGGCCTTCGATACAATACCCCATTCTGGGTATCATTGAAAAACTCATCAGCTTAAATGTCAACCCATACATCACAAGATGGGTTGCAAACTGGCTGAGTGACAGAACCCACAGGGTCAGAGCTGCTGGCGCCATGTCAGACTCAAAGCCTGTCACAAGTGGTGTCCCACAGGGCTCAGTCCTGGGCCCACTCTTGTTTGGCATCTACTTTTCTGAAGTACAAGCAAACACAGGAGGGTTATGGCTGACAAAGTTTGCAGATGACTGCAAACTGGGCCATAGTAGAAAAACACATCTGACACAGATATCCTTCAGAAGGGTCTCACAGAAACGGATAACTGGTGCCAGAGCCACGCCTAAAGTTAAATGCCAAAATGCATAGTCATACCCTCCGGGAAAAACAAGGTTACCCCTAGCTACCAAATAGGTGGCAATCCACTGAGCACAGAAGAAGTTATCAGGGACCTGGGGACCCAGGTTGATAGTAGTCTGTCATCTCGACACCCATGTAGCTAAAGTAATTAGGAAGACCTTCTACATTGCCCACCTTATCATGAAGGGATTCTCATCTAGATCAAGGAGGTCATAGTCTCCCTTTACTCATCACTCATCAGACCAATGATTGAGTACAATGCCCCATTCGGAATGTATCTGACCCGACACTTGCAGCAGCTGGAGAGGCCACAAAAGTTCCTCACCAAAAGGATAAAGGGTCTCAAAAATCTGTCCTATGCTGCCCGACTGAAAGAACTCCAGCTCTATTCAGTTAAACACCGCTGCTCAGAGGTGACCTTTGCCTAACATACAAGGCCATGTCAAACCCAGATTGATGAATATGCTTCACCTCAAAAATCTAGATCCATCAGAGCCACAAGGCGGAGACTTAAACCTTGACACGGCTATTAATAGGACGTGCTGGAGGGATAGATTCATCACCCAAAGACTCCTATGCTGTGGAACAAAATCCCGGTACATGTGAGGCAGAGCACCTCGCTGGCCTTGTTCAAGAGAAATCTTGACCAATGGATGGGAGATCGCAGATATACCCCAGGGATTACCTCAGTGTCACTGCTCGACAGAGGCACAGCAAAATAATGGGTATAGTTCCCCATACTAAAGGGGTGGCGTAAGCCACAAAACGATGGGCTAGGCTTGTAAATGCCCTCGGGCAGATAGCCTAGTATGAACCTATGAACCTATGAACCTATCATACCGAGCTTCTATGACTACTACCATCTGCATTTGTCTCATTTACACGTACTCTTGTTCTACTTTTTTTCTTTGTTGTTATTGTCCCACCCTTCTTGGATTCAGCAATGTCACCTCTTCTCACCCATCCTTCTTTAACTATGCTAAGATTTCATGTAAAACTGTAATGTCAACCCTGTGTTATTTCACATTCTAACAAATGTAACAGAAATATGCAACAATGGGTTTATCTTATTCTAGCTGACTTATATATCAAAGTAATTTTACCTTTTACATTTATAACCATATTTTCACTGCAACTGTGGATTTTTTTATAATGTTATGTTATTCCATCATTCTTCAATACTATTGCATGACAGTAAATGCATTGTCTTCAAATTATATTGTTGTTCATGGAGATTATCTCCACGGGACTTCATTGAAAGCAGGCTCTTCTTGGACCAATGAACTATCCTGGTAAACAAACTGTAAAATAGATAAATTAATAACATCAGTGGGTGGGGTTTAGTTATGCACACAAGCGCACATCTATGGTGAAGGACAGCAAATTGTGCCATAGTTTATACCATACCTCTGCATAAATGTAGCATTAATTATGGACCAATGCATTTTGTGAATCAGCTAACAATACCTCTCCATCCCTACTACCTAGGTCCCTCAACTCTACACGAGGTACAGCAGCCTGAAGACGGTGAGTATGAGATCTTACTGTTTTGGCTCACCAGTACCCCAGACATGTTAAGGTTTTTACACACAGCCATCTGGCAATATCTGCATGATCACCTGTAGTGGGATTCACTGCCTAAAATTACAGTGGATATCACAGGGGCCTATTTGCATGTTATGTCATACATCTGTAGCATACCACTTCACAAACCTGTCATTGCAAGACATCTGCATAAAGATTGGCAAACTGTGGGGACAAAGGGCCAGGAGTAGGGACATATTATAGACATTGATGTTATACAGTGCATATGAAAGGTGTACACACCTGTTAGAATGCCAGGTATTTCTGATATATGACAATGTGAGCACAATACAGAAGACCAAACATACATCCATCCTTTCCTGTGACTATAATCTGTTCAATGCAATTGCCAAACAAACAATATGTTAGTGGAACAAGTATGTCACATGGAAATTGTCCAAGAAACTAGATGCATATGTATGCACAGGATGAAGCTCATACTGTGGTGCAGTACCATGTGACAAAATCGCAGCAGTACATCATATTATATATACACCTGCTATCAATTACGGACTATTGGATCAACTGCAAATAACACTCAGCTCACATACCAAGGATAGCCAACATAGACCGGCTGCCTGCTACAGCAAAAAGCCATGGTTCACATACAACAACATGCTGCAAAGGGATCACATGTTAGAAAGGTATTAGCCTGGAGAAGGCTACAGAAACATACCACAGCATTGCATATGCCATGGAACACAGTGCAGATAGCCATCAAAAGGTGTTCCAGATATAGTGCAACAGTGACATTGTGAAGAAGTGGACATCCCTACATGTATGGAGGATACAAATACCAACAATGTTCGAAGCTGCCAGTAGCCATACAGCAACACCAAAGGAATGACAGACATCTCTGGCAAGTACTGTGTATGTACTACATGTGACAACAATCTTATTTGGTCTTTACATGTCTTGGCTATGTGGTGCGTTTGGAAGTTGGCAGCTGTTCCTCACAGCAAACAACATCAGCCCTGGTAACTTCTGGACAACAATACATCAGCTTTTCCAAAAGCATGTGTGCAAATGTGTTAAGTTGTTATGAGACCAATGTTAATCTGTCTTTGTCCACAATTCAGTCATTTATTTGTGGCCATATAAAACCACAACAGTAGAAGCACACTACACACATAGTGCAGCAGGCTGATGGCAGTGTCCTTCTTTAGGTTTGCTGTTCACAACTTAGAACTGGGGCTGTAGCTGATTTGGACTGAATTATGACCAGTTTTAAACACCAGTCCCTGGTGGCTATAATCCTTCTTGGGTCTGCAACTTACCTGTGTATGGGGAGCTATGTCAACATTGCACACAGCAATGGCCCACACCTTACATCCACTGGGAAAAGGGATGGCTACAATCAGATATATGTATATACATATATATATATATATATATGATATATATATGTATATACATATATATATATATATATATATATATATATATATATATATATATATATATATGTGTGTGTGTGTGTGTGTACGTAATTTATGGATACTATACAATACACAATCTGTGTGGTGACCTGATGAGCGCTGTGCACAGTGGATAGCTCTGCAATCTGACAGATTTAGAGGTGTTCTGCAAGGGAGAGTGTGCATGTCAAGATGTGCCATGCTGATATACACCTTCCCAACAGTACTGAATGATGTGATGAGATGAACAGGTGCTTTATCAAAGTATCAGTTTACAGGTGCACCCTATGCAACCCAGTTATTGTAGTCATATCATGTACTATATGTGAACCCTACCTGATGTTCTTCAGTTGGATTGGACAGGTTATGTCATATGAAGCGATGGAAAAGTTATGGCAATATCACTGGTGTCTCATGTGATCTGTCACAAAATCATTGCATGTTAAAAGGGTTTGTACACTTACTATATCCACTATATGTACTGTAAGCTTGGGAAGTTTTGTCAGTATTGTTTTCAGATACATGTCCATCTTCATATCACAGTATGACATTAAGTAGCATCACCAATCCACTGGACCAACCAGTAATGTATCAAACACACATAGGAGGTATGATCAGCAGACAGGAAAGATGACCAACATATGTAAATATTCCTGTAAACTCTGTACAGTTGGTAGATATGTTCTGTAGGTTTTGTACAATGTTCTACAGATGAACAGCAGTAATGTTTACATGGGTGCAGTGTGTTGTAGGTGAAGGCTCACCACCAAATAAAAACAGTCACGTAAATTTGTCGTTACGGTAAGTTGAAAGGTATGCACTGCATGATGGGGACGGTCCAGAGTGTGTCTGTTTTGGTCTGACTGTGTGTCATGACTGTCGTCTGTTGCCTAATGTGAGGTCTGTAGAATGCCTCTAGGACACCTTGTGTGTGTGTGTATGTGTGTGTGTGTGTGTGTGTGTGTGTGTGTGTGTGTGTGTGTGTGTGTGTGTGTGTGTGCCACCAAACTTTATGGTGCTGATACTAATGTACATATGTTGTCTTTTTCTCACAGGTGGCCATGGTGGTCTCAGTCCCTCCCACTGGGTAAGTGATATTACTTTGTTTGAGTGACTCTGACCGCTGATGCCTTATACCCATAGTGAGGCACAGGTGGGGTTGTCAGAGGCTGCAGCAGCTGTGTCCATTGGTTGACATCCCACCTATATTCTCCAACCCCATCCCCTCAAGACACAAAGTCACAATGCCCACCCATTCCCCCGTCCATCGGAAGTGGCCACAATAGAAGAACAGCTGGGTGCTGGTACAGAACATGAAAGTGTGGTGACTATGGCAGAGTGAGCACCCAGGCACTGGCCATAGTCAGAGTACTGGCAAGGGTCCCACACAGGCAGGCAGGCAGGGGTGTTGGGATGAGGGAATGGCTGCCCTGTCGAGCCCATGTTGGAAGTGCCACTTCTGCAGTAACCAGGTGCATGTTTCGATCCATAATGGATGCACAGGCACAATGGCCGACATAACAGCAGACAAGTGCACAGGCTGGTGGAAGAACATCCTCCTGGTGCTCCTTGGCGATTTTCGCAAACTCGTTGCAGCTATATATGTGAGGGCAATGAGATAAGCTAATAGATAGGTAGGTTCAGGTTGTGGCACTCCCCCCACACCATGGAGTGGTCTGTGCTTGAACGTTATGGCAGTGACAGTGAGGCATAGCCACATGAAGGCCCATCTCAGTACCATGATAATTCTGGGCACGTGCATTGGTCATGCAATATCAACGCTCCTGTAAAGGCGGGGTAACACCAGCACTAGTGAGGTGGTGGTGTGATTTCCACACCAAGGAATGTGGTAGGCCATGGACACGTGGTCCTAGATGGTTCCCAACAGGGTCACGGTGGATCCACCAGACATACGTCACCATCGAGCAGTACTATCTCCCGGCCTTTCTGGCCCTGTCAGTGGTGGTGCCTGTGGGATCTTGGCAGATCCATCTCCTCCCGTGTCCATGGCCAGAGGTGGTGAACTGTACACCCTGCACCATGTATTAGGCCACAGCTGTCCAGAAGAAACATCAGTGTAGAGCAGCCACATGAAGCGTGTCAGTTCTGTACACACACACACACACACACACACACACACACACACACACACACACACACACCACGCACATCACAATCTGACAATAAACTCACCTCTACACACATGCACCACTACCTGCACAGGCGCATGCCATTCCCATACCCCCAAACACACACCCATACTGTCAACCAAATGCACCAGGCAGCCTAGGGCTCTGGCAAAACCACACACAACACCCTGTGCATATGATGAAACCTGTGCCAGATCCCCTGACATCCAAAACATCGATGCATGGACATGCACCATAGTATGGGTCTGATGAACAGGGTGAAGACTTAATAAAATTGTATGTAGGTAATGCTGTGGCAAGGGTGCTGTCATCTGGCATTTTGTAAGGTTTTTATCAGAGTTTGTGTACAGTTTAAGCCATGATACATTATTGCTATTCTTATCATGCTGACTGAATGTGTTCTCCACATGCTGTATCCTGTTTTGTTCTAGGTCCCTCTGTGTGTCATCAGGATGTGAAATTTTGCAGCAAGACCAAGGGGTATGTGGTGAAAAGGTAACACATCAACCATGTCATATGTAACACTTTATCTGCATGAATTTCACAGGTCTGTACACCACTGATTGCATATGCCCTATGCATTATAGGCCCTAGGGTTGTATATAAGTTTACTTGGTGATTGACAACATCTATTTCAGAGAGGAGAATAGGTAGAGATTAATGGTGGTTTGACATTTTACCTCCCATTTGCTAAATAAACACACCCATGAGGTATTCATCAAACAAAAGCACTCCTAGATTACTATGATACTCACATACAAACACACACACACACACACACACACACACACCTACGCACACACACACACACACACACCTACGCACACACACACACACACACCTACGCACACACCTGCGCTTTTACGCACACACATCACGCACACACCATCTTGGCAGTACTGAGATCCATTGCTTCCAACTTCATAGGTGTGTAGTAGGTGAATGGCCATGAGAAAGCTCTACAAGGCTAGGGCAAGGAAACTCTGGCATCAGGCCACATGAAAATAGTCCCCAGTGTGGCTAATGAGTATACTAAGCTGGAGTGATCCCCAGGGGTGGGTATTGTATTCCCCCAATCCACTCTCATCCAGATGTGTGGTATTAGGATGGCCAGTGAAGTGCATACTTCACACCCTTAGTTACGCCAGAAGCTAATCGGAGGAAGGGCACTGAGCAAAAACTCTGATCTGTGATATATAACGAAGTCTCTTGTTTTTTTATTATTTTCTAGTTATTGCTATACAGATATTTATAACACTTTTTATTGTCTGCTTGCATACTTTTACTTCATTTTTTATAGCTATAAAACTAATCTGCTTACGGTTGTACTAAATGTTCTACTGCCTCACAGGGCCTGATAATTAAAAGTTTTTACTGTCACACTGTTTGTAAATTTTTTCTAGCTAGTTTTCTGATTTCCTGCAAAGGAGTGTATCATATAACTGGTTTTGCAGTTAAAAGCATTCTCTGCAGAGTCTCCTTGCTCATTTTATCTGTTTAAAATTTGTTACTGCATTTTAAGACTCACAGCTGTTTGCTGTGATAAATAATTCTGCAGTGTGTGTGTTCTGCCTCACGTGTAGTGTTAGGTAGTTGCTGGGCATTGTCCATGTTCAGGCTTCTTCTGTCTTCTGGGCCTAGTTGATTGTTTGCAGGAGGCTGTGTGTCTACATTACGTTCCAGGCCATCTTAATTTGGCAAAAAACATTTTGCATTTTCAAAGAGTGAAGTATGCGGTCAGTGACTGACTGGGGTTACCTGTGGACTATAAGCTTGGAGTAAGCACCTCATTGGTTCTTTTTGAGCTTTATTTTAAAGTTGTTTCAAGTTTTCAACTTTCTGTTACTTAAGAGGTTACCTTGTGAGTGTTTCTGCCCATTTTACACTGAGCTTAATCAGAGGAAGGGCAACTGAGCAAAACTCTGATCTGTGATATATATAACTTTAAGTATTCTGTTTTTGCTTATTTTTTATTGCTCTTAGATATTTACATAGCACTTTTTATTGCCTGCTGCATACTTTTTACTGTATTTTATAGCTATAAACTAATCTGCATGGTTGTACCTCCCTGGACTACATGAAAAGAGAAATGGAGGAGCTCTCTGATTTATGTATTTCCAACTACCCTCTGTGATGCTGTTTGTCGGACGCCCACATGAAGTCTTGCTCACAGTGAAGGAAAAAGGCCAATGCCCACTTGAAGTGCTTAGTTATACGAGTGTGCTTCCATGCAATTGGCTAAAAGAATGATACCACAACTGTTCCACATGCTGTGTGTGTGTGAAATGCATATGATATAATGATCTCATACCATTCAACTGTCCAGTGTTATTCACACTGACCATATGAGTGCCTCAGGTTTTTAGGTATGTACTAAAACAGTTGTGTTATGTCTGGCAAAGAATTGGTACCTGAGAACACTGACATTACAACATCTCCTTACATTTCATTTGGCTGTTCCCATTAAGGGTTGCCACAGCAGATCATCTGACTGCATGTCTTCCAGTCCTCTGCATCTTGCTCTTTCACACCAACCAGCTGTATGTCCACTATCAACACATACATACACCTTATCGTAGGCCTTCCCCTTTTCCTCTTACCCAGCAGCCTCATACTTTCACAAATATACTCAACATACCTACTCATCACATGTCCAAACAAGCATAATCCTGCCACTCTCTGCCTTTGACCCCAAGCCATCCAACCTGGGCTGACCACCTAACATACATGTTCCTACTCCTGTACACCCTCATCACACCCACTGCAAATCTTAATGTCATTAACTCTCCCTCATCCACCTCTGACCCCTGCCTTATTTTCAGTGCCACTGTCTACAACCCATATAACACAGCTGAGCTCCCCACCCTCTTGTAGACCTTCAGTGTCACTCTTAATGGTACTTGTCTGTCACAAATCACATCTGACACTCCTCTTCACCACCTGCATCCTGCCTGCACTCTCTTCTTTACCTCTCTCCCCACACTCCCCATTACTCTGAACTGCTGTTCACAAGTATTTAAATTTATCCACCTTTGCAAAGTGTACTTGCTGCATCCTCACCATTCCTCCATCCTCCCTTCCATTCACACACATGTATTCTGTCTTAGTCCTGCTGACTAACATTTTGCCCTTCTCCAGACCATAAGTCAACCTCTCCAGGGTCTCCTCAACCTGTTCCCTACTCTCACTACAGAGCACAATGTCATCTGAAAACAGCACAGTTAACAGGGACCCCTGTCTGATCATGTCTGTCAAGCTGTCCATCACCACTGCACATGAAAAAGGACTCACAGCTGCTCCCTGAAGTACTTCCACCTGTGCCTTAAATACACCTGTCACTCCCAAACCAGAACTCACTGCTGTCACAGTAGCCTTGTACATATCCTGTAGCATTCTTACAGATTCCTCTGCCACTCCTGACCTCCTCATACAATACCACACCCCCCTCTAGGCATCCTGTCATATGCTGTATGTCAGTCCACAAAGACACAATGCAGCTACTTCTGACCTTGTCTGTACATCTCCATCAAAACATTCATAGTAAACATCACATCTGTACTTATCTTTCCTGGCACGAAACCATACTGCTGATCAGTAATACTCAATACCCTTCTTAACCTACCTTCCACCACCCTTTACCATTACCTCATGCTGTAACAGATCAATGTTATCCCTCTGTAGTTACTACATCTGTGCACACCACCATTATTCTCATGATCAGTACACAAACACATTTTCCCCACTCCTCATGCATCCTCTCACTTTCCAAGATCCTAGTAAACAATGTAGTTGACAACACTACTGCCATTTCTCCTAAACAACTCCATGTGTCCACATGTATGTCTTGTGGACCAACAGCTTTACCAATGTTACACCCCTGCATAGCAAACCTTACTTCCTCCTTGATAATCTGTTGCACTTCCTGATTCTCTAAACCCACATCATGCAACTTCCTCTCTTTCTCTCTCATTCTCCTCATGCAACAGACCATCAAAGTACTGTTTCCATCTGCTGTACACACTCTCCATGCTTGTGAGTACATTTCCCACATTATCCTTAATCACCCTTATTTGCTGCACATCCCTCCTATCTATGTGTGTCTGTCTAGCCAATTGGTACAGGTCCTATTCTCCATCCTTGGTGTCCAACTTTACATACAACCATTCAGACGCACCATCCCTAGCCTTTGCCACCACTCTCTTTGCCATGCACTCCATTCCCTTATACTCCTGTATAGCTGCTTCATCTGTCTGACAATCCCATTTCTCTTTTGCCAACCTCTTTCACTGCATAAATGTATAAATGTCCCTAACACTCACTACCACACTCCTAGCCATTCCCCTGTCTGTCTGCCATAAGAGCATTGCACATCCTCCAGGGTATGACTGTGAATGCAAAGGCTACCCAAATATCAAATATCAAATATGAAGACAGTGTCAATAATGTTGGTCCATAGCCCGCCATGTATGTACGGCATCCTCCACATGTTGCCTCTTACCAGGTTGACAGGCATGACTGAGCAACAAAAGTGTTATGACAGTATGCCATACTGCCATAGAACAGAAATGTGTAGTAGTTATTACCTGTGCAGATGTATGCATGTATGGGAGGTGTACCTGGCTGCCTCATAAATCCCCGACATGGGATGCAAAACAGCATATAACTGTGTGTGCATCCATCAGAGTTACACTTCCACAGCTAATGGCTGTTGCATTGCCTTGACACAGACATGGGTACTGCCATAAGCAGGAGTATCATATAGGAATTAGAGAGGTGTCCAACTGTGTTATGACCTTGTGTCCATGCCTACTACAAACATCGATATGACCATCCACATAGCTGTATAGCCTCAGTAATACCTAACTTGTACAGCCTGTCTCAACCAAAGTACAGTAAACCCCTTTGCTGGACAGCAGTAGTGCACAAAGCACGTAATGAGATGCTATATTGGTGGTACAGGGACAGTAGGAGCAGGCACCAACTGGCCAGCATGTCATCCTTTGTCTGAACGACCATAGTAGGTCACAAGTGGATTACTGTAAGGCTGACTATGAGTATAAATTGGACACATCCACTGAGGGCAACCAGAAGGCCATCTTCACATATGTCTGCAGTCTCATAGGCAACAACCCAGACCACCCTGTAATGGAGGTCAATCATATCACACACACACACACACACACACACACACACACACACACACACACACACACACACACACACCATCGCTACAGCCAACTTGCTGCAGACACATTTAAGCCAAACATCACCACCCTGGCTCAACATCAGTATAGGTGGATATGAACACCACATGCACCACTACCCTCATCAATATGGATCAGGTGCAAACCGCCCACTTAAACGTAAAAATAGCAAGTCCCCTTGGGGACTAATAACATTCCAGTCTGCATCCTACACAAACTCAGTTATATGCTTCCAGCTCCATTACATATTGTATGCAAGCCAAGCTTGAGCAGCTTTGACAGCCCATCTGCAAGGAACACAGACACTGTCACCCTTCTACACAAATTTGAATGGTAGTTAATGAAATGTACTGGCCCTCATAGGAGGGAATATGACACAACAGGACCAGGAGTACAATGCATGTTCATACAGTGCTGCATCTCATGTGTTTGTATATAGTGTACACTGTTGATAATTAGGCATGTGTCTCTATAAAGAAGTCTGTGCAATGTCTGAGGTCCTGTGATGTGTTTCCCTGTTTATGTCTTCCAGGTGCTATGCCGAGGCAGCCGGACTACAATGAGCAGGAGACTTCAGCCATAACTGAGGCCATCCTGTAGAACTATACCATCCTTTTTGGTCGGGTCGCCAAAACCAGTGGGAGCAGACTGCACTGTGGGATGAAACTGTCCAAAGTGTGAACAACTTGGGCCACCATGGCTACACGTAAGATCAGGTAAGTCATAGAGCAACTGACTTGAATCGGCGTGCCCAGCAACGGATTGTAGTGAAAGACCATTCCACTACTGGTGGGGGGTCAACTACACAGCCCCCTCTTACGGCAGTGGAGGAGCTCCTGGCCAACCTTGGGGTAGCCCCCACAAGAAGATCTACAGAAGAACTTTCAGTCATGGAGGTGGGTGGCACCCATCAGTTCTGATGAAGTCCTGTCGTGGGGACAGAACCTAGGTCAACAACTTTGTGGATTATCTACTTTTACAATAAAGCGTGGACTGGTTTGTTGTTACAAAATTGTGGATATTCTACTTTCATAATAGAACATGGACTGATTGCTGTTCTCCGGGTGCTTTTTTCTTAGTATTTGTTGGTTTAGTTCCAAGTTGGTCTTGTTACTAAAATGGTACTGTCTAACAACTTCTCATTTATTGTCTCCTATATGGTGCCCCACTTCTTACTAGCCTTCAATCTTCTCTAAAAACAAAGCTATCCTCCTGTTACTATAAATCCAAATACCACCACTACAATGCCCTACACAAACTATATTTGCTTGGACTTACCAACCATCTTACCTATATTCAACTTACTCATGCCCATAAACTCATCTGTAATCCCTCCATCTACCCCTCCCTTGCATCCTCCTTCAAAATGCAGATACCCAACAGACTTCTAAGATCCAATAACCAGAATTTTCATTAACTGCACAAGCCTGCTCATCCTCCAGGCAGACACCTACTATCCTTTTCCCTAGCTCACCTCGGGAAATCCTTGCCCACTGTTATTGGTACTACAGACAACCACTCTACCTTTAAGACCTTGCTTCATTTCCATCGCAAAAGTCTCTGGGAATGTTCCTGCTCTCATCACGCATGACTCGCCTGTTTTTCCCCATTTCTCACACTCCTTTACTTCTATCTTATCTACATCTACCAGCACCTGCAGGACTGCATGGATAAGGCAATCCCAAGCAAAACAAAGACTCTTTGTACCAAAGGCAAGCATCCAGTCTGGTGGACCCCAGCCATAAACAAACTCTACAACAAAAGGAGGAAGCTACTACAAGATAGAGCAAAATCCTTAAAAGGTAAGACACCCTTGATCACTATAAGTAAAAACTAAGAGCTCTCATAAAATCATCCAAAGCAAATTTCGAGAGAAAAATAGCTAAAGACTCAAAAGACAATCATAAGGCCTTCTTTAGCTATGTTAGAAACCTGGGAGGAAACTCCCAGATATGCTCAGAGCTAGTTCAAAATGATGTGAAGATTACTGATCCTACAGACATTGCCAACATACTGGCTGACAGGTTCAGTGCAAACTTCTCCCAAAAGGAGAGATATCTATACCAAGCAATTGCAGCCCCCCAAACATCTACAGCGCCCAAGTGAGAACTGCTCTCTCCAAAGCAAAATACACAGCATCCATGGGACCTGATGGTGTCCCCGGCTGTGTGCTCCATGAACTCAATGAGGAATTAAACCCACAGCTAGGACAGCTGTTTAATCAAAGTCTTACCTCTGGATACACCCAGGAGTGGCACTACAACTGTGGTACCACTTCACAAAGGCGGTGCCTCCACCGACCCTGGAAATTACCGCCCATTAGCTTGACAAGCCTTATCTGCAAAGCCATGGAGAGGATCATAATGGACCTCATAAATAAAGACATAGGGAATTTGCAGACTTTGGATCCAACCCAGTTTGGCTTTGTCAAAGGCAGATCATGCCTTTTAAACTTGGTTGACTTTTTCAAACAGTCACCAAAGCCATTGATGAGGGCAAGGCAGTCCATACAGCCTACCTCGATCTGGCTAAGGCCTCGATACAATACCCCATTCGGTATCATTGAAAACTCATCAGCTTAAATGTCAACCCATACATCACAAGATGGGTTGCAAACTGGCTGAGTGACAGAACCCACAGGGTCAGAGCTGCTGGCGCCATGTCAGACTCAAAGCCTGTCACAAGTGGTGTCCCACAGGGCTCAGTCCTGGGCCCACTCTTGTTTGGCATCTACTTTTCTGAAGTACAAGCAAACACAAGAGGGTTATGGCTGACAAAGTTTGCAGATGACTGCAAACTGGGCCATAGTAGAAAACACATCTGACACAGATATCCTTCAGAAGGGTCTCACAGAAACGGATAACTGGTGCCAGAGCCACGCCTAAAGTTAAATGCCAAAATGCATAGTCATACCCTTCGGGAAAAACAAGGTTACCCCTAGCTACCAAATAGGTGGCAATCCACTGAGCACAGAAGAAGTTATCAGGGACCTGGGGACCCAGGTTGATAGTAGTCTGTCATTCGACACCCATGTAGCTAAAGTAATTAGGAAGACCTTCTACATTGCCCACCTTATCATGAAGGGATTCTCATCTAGATCAAGGAGGTCATAGTCTCCTTTACTCATCACTCATCAGACCAATGATTGAGTACAATGCCCCATTCGGAATGTATCTGACCCGACACTTGCAGCAGCTGGAGAGGCCACAAAAGTTCCTCACCAAAAGGATAAAGGGTCTCAAAAATCTGTCCTATGCTGCCCGACTGAAAGAACTCCAGCTCTATTCAGTCGCTTACCGCTTGCTCAGAGGTGACCTTTGCCTAACATACAAGGCCATGTCAAACCCAGATTCGATGAATATGCTTCACCTCAAATCTAGATCCATCAGAGCCACAAGGGCGGGAGACTTAAACCTTGACACGGCTATTAATAGGACGTGCTGGAGGGATAGATTCATCACCCAAAGACTCCTATGCTGTGGAACAAAATCCCGGTACATGTGAGGCAGAGCACTGCTGGCCTTGTTCAAGAGAAATCTTGACCAATGGATGGGAGATCGCAGATATACCCCAGGGATTACCTCAGTGTCACTGCTCGACAGAGGCACAGCAAAATAATGGGTATAGTTCCCCATACTAAAGGGGTGGCGAAGCCACAAAGCGATGGGCTAGGCTTGTAAATGCCCTCGGGCAGATAGCCTAGTATGAACCTATGAACCTATGAACCTATCATACCGAGCTTCTATGACTACTACCATCTGCATTTGTCTCATTTACACGTACTCTTGTTCTACTTTTTTTCTTTGTTGTTATTGTCCCACCCTTCTTGGATTCAGCAATGTCACCTCTTCTCACCCATCCTTCTTTAACTATGCTAAGATTTCATGTAAAACTGTAATGTCAACCCTGTGTTATTTCACATTCTAACAAATGTAACAGAAATATGCAACAATGGGGTTATCTTATTCTAGCTGACTTATATATCAAAGTAATTTTACCTTTTACATTTATAACCATATTTTCACTGCAACTGTGGATTTTTTTATAATGTTATGTTATTCCATCATTCTTCAATACTATTGCATGACAGTAAATGCATTGTCTTCATATTATATTGTTGTTCATGGAGATTATCTCCACGGGACTTCATTGAAAGCAGGCTCTTCTTGGACCAATGAACTATCCTGGTAAACAAACCGTAAAATAGATAAATTAATAACATCAGTGGGTGGGGTTTAGTTATGCACACAAGCGCACATCTATGGTGAAGGACAGCAAATTGTGCCATAGTTTATACCATACCTCTGCATAAATGTAGCATTAATTATGGACCAATGCATTTTGTGAATCAGCTAACAATACCTCTCCCTCCCTACTACCTAGGTCCCTCAACTCTACACGAGGTACAGCAGCCTGAAGACGGTGAGTATGAGATCTTACTGTTTTGGCTCACCAGTACCCCAGACATGTTAAGGTTTTTACACACAGCCATCTGGCAATATCTGCATGATCACCTGTAGTGGGATTCACTGCCTAAAATTACAGTGGATATCACAGGGGCCTATTTGCATGTTATGTCATACATCTGTTGCATACCTACTTCACAAACCTGTCATTGCAGGACATCTGCATAAAGATTGGCAAACTGTGGGGACAAAGGGCCAGGAGTAGGGACATATTATAGACATTGATGTTATACAGTGCATATGAAAGGTGTACACACCTGTTAGAATGCCAGGTATTTCTGATATATGACAATGTGAGCACAATACAGAAGATCAAACATACATCCATCCTTTCCTGTGACTATAATCTGTTCAATGCAATTGCCAAACAAACAATCTGTTAGTGGAACAAGTATGTCACATGGAAATTGTCCAAGAAACTAGATGCATATGTATGCACAGGATGAAGCTCATACTGTGGTGCAGTACCATGTGACAAAATCGCAGCAGTACATCATATTATATATACACCTGCTATCAATTACGGACTATTGGATCAACTGCAAATAACACTCAGCTCACATACCAAGGATAGCCCAACATAGACCCACGGCTGCCTGCTACAGCAAAAGCCATGGTTCACATACAGCTTAACATGCTGCAAAGGGATCACATGTTAGAAAGGTATTAGCCTGGAGAAGGCTACAGAAACATACCCACAGCATTGCATATGCCATGGAACACAGTGCAGATAGCCATCAAAAGGTGTTCCAGATATAGTGCAACAGTGACATTGTGAAGAAGTGGACATCCCTACATGTATATGGAGGATACAATACCAACAATGTTCAAGGAAGCTGCCAGTAGCCATACAGCAACACCAAAGGAATGACAGACATCTCTGGCAAGTACTGTGTATGTACTACATGTGACAACAATCTTATTTGGTCTTTACATGTCTTGGCTATGTGGTGTGTTTGGAAGATGGCAGCTGTTCCTCACAGCAAACAACATCCAGCCCTGGGTAACTTCTGGACAACAATACATCAGCTTTTCCAAAAGCATGTGTGCAAATGTGTTAAGTTGTTATGAGACCAATGTTAATCTGTCTTTGTCCACAATTCAGTCATGTTATTTGTGGCCATATAAAACCACTGCACAACAGTAGAAGCACACTACACACATAGTGCAGCAGGCTGATGGCAGTGTCCTTCTTTAGGTTTGCTGTTCACAACTTAGAACTGGGGCTGTAGCTGATTTGGACTGTATTATGACCAGTTTTAAACACCAGTCCCTTGTGGCTATAATCCTTCTTGTGTCTGCCACATACCTGTGTATGGGGAGCTATGTCAACATTGCACACAGCAATGGCCCACACCTTACATCCACTGGGAAAAGGGATGGCTACAATCAGATATATGTATATATATATATATATATATATATATATATATATATATATATATATGATATATATATGTATATATATATATATATATATATATATATGTGTGTGTGTGTGTGTGTACGATGGATACTATACAATACACAATCTGTGTGGTGACCTGATGAGCGCTGTGCACAGTGGATAGCTCTGCAATCTGACAGATTTAGAGGTGTTCTGCAAGGGAGAGTGTGCATGTCAAGATGTGCCATGCTGATATACACCTTCCCAACAGTACTGAATGATGTGATGAGATGAACAGGTGCTTTATCAAAGTATCAGTTTACAGGTGTGCACCCCTATGCAACCCAGTTATTGTAGTCATATCATGTACTATATGTGAACCCTACCTGATGTTCTTCAGTTGGAGTGGACAGGTTATATGTCATATGAAACGGTGGAAAAGTTATGGCAATATCACTGGTGTCTCATGTGATCTGTCACAAAATCATTGCATGTTAAAAAGGGTTTGTACACTTACTATATCCACTATATGTACTGTAAGCTTGGGAAGTTTTGTCAGTAACCGACCTTGTTTTCAGATACATGTACTGCAGGTCATGCCATCTTCATATCACAGTATGACATTAAGTAGCATCACCAATCCACTGGACCAACCAGTAATGTATCAAACACACATAGGAGGTATGATCAGCAGACAGGAAAGATGACCAACATATGTAAATATTCCTGTAAACTCTGTACAGTTGGTAGATATGTTCTGTAGGTTTGGCCACAATGTTCTACAGATGAACAGCAGTAATGTTTACATGGGTGCAGTGTGTTGTAGGTGAAGGCTCACCACCAAATAAAAACAGTCACGTAAATTTGTCGTTACGGTAAGTTGAAAGGTATGCACTGCATGATGCTGAGGACCGGTCCAGAGTGTGTCTGTTTTGGTCTGACTGTGTGTCATGACTGTCGTCTGTTGCCTAATGTGAGGTCTGTAGAATGCCTCTAGGACACCTTGTGTGTGTGTGTGTGTGTGTGTGTGTGTGTGTGTGTGTGTGTGTGTGTGTGTGTGTGTGTGTGTGTGTGTGCCACCAAACTTTATGGTGCTGATACTAATGTACATATGTTGTCTTTTTCTCACAGGTGGCCATGGTGGTCTCAGTCCCTCCCACTGGGTAAGTGATATTACTTTGTTTGGTGACTCTGACCATGATTATACCCATAGTGAGGCACAGGTGGGGTTGTCAGAGGCTGCAGCTGTGTCATTGGTTGACATCCCACCTATATCAACCCCATCCCCGCACACAGTCACAATGCCCACCCATTCCCCGTCATCAGTGGCCACAATAGAAGGACAGCTGGGTGCTGGTACAGAACATGAAAGTGTGGTGACTATGGCAAGTGAGCACCCAGGTACTGGCCATAGTCAGAGTACTGGCAAGGTCCCACACAGGCAGGCAGGCAGGGGTGTTCGGATGAGAATGGCTGCCTGTCGAGCCCATGTTGGAAGTGCCACTTCTGCAGTAACCAGGTGCATGTTTCGGTCCATAATGGATGCACAGGCATGTAATGAACATAACAGCAGACAAGTGCACAGGCTGGTGGAAGAACATCCTCCTGGTGCCCTTGGCGATTTTCGCAAACTCGTTGCAGCTATATGTGAGGGCAATGAGATCGCTAATAGATGGTAGGTTCAGGTTGTGGCACTCCCCCACCATGGAGTATCTGTGCTTGAACGTATGGCAGACAGGAGGCAGCGGCCACATGAAGGTATCTCAGTACCATGATAATCTGGGCATGCACGTGGTCATGCAATATCACGCTCCTGTATGGGCGGCAACACCAGCACTAGTGAGGGTGGTGTGATTTCCACACCAAGATGTGGTAGGCCATGGACACGTGGTCCTAGATGGTCCCAACAGGGTCACGGATCCACCAGACATACGTCACCATCAGGGAGCAGTACTATCTCCGGCCTTTCTGGCCTTGTCAGTGGTGGTGCCTGTGATACCCTTGGCAGATCCACTTCCCATGTCCATGGCCAGAGGTGGTGAACTGTACACCCTGCCATGTACAGGCCACAGCTGTCCAGAAAACATCAGTGTAGAGCAGCCACATGGCGTGTCTGTGTACACACACACACACACACACACACACACACACACACACACACACACACACGCACATCACAATCACAATAAACTCACCTCTACACACATGCACCACACATGCACAGGCCATGCCATTCCCATACCCCAAACACACACCCATACTGTCAACCAAATGGTGCAGCCTAGGGCTCTGGCAAAACCACACAACACCCTGTGCATATGATGAAACCTGTGCCAGATCCCTGACATCCAAAACATCGATGCATGGACATGCAAATATGGGTCTGATGAACAGGGTGAACTTAATAAATTGTATGTAGGTAATGCTGTGTAGGGTGCTGTCATCTGGCATTTGTAAGGGGTACACATCAGAGTTTGTGTACAGTTTAAGCCATGATACATTATTGCTATTCTTAATGCTGACTGAATGTGTTTTCACATGCTGTATCCTGTTTTTTGTTCTAGGCCTCTGTGTGTCATCAGGATGTGGCCCTGCAGCAAGACCAAGGGGTATGGCAGTGCGGTAACACATCAACCATGTCATATGTAACACTTTATCTGCATGAATTTCACAGGTCTGTACACCACTGATTGCATATGCCTCGTAGATTATAGGCCTAAGGGTTGTATATAAGTTTATGGTGATTGACAACATCTGTTTCAGAGAGGAGAATGGTAAGTGTGGTGGTTTGGACACACCTCCATTTGCTAATAAACACACCCGCAGGGGGTATTCATCAAACAAAAGCACTCAGATTACTATACTCACATACAAACACACAGACACACACACACACACACACACACACACACACACACACACACACACACACACACACACACACACGCACACACACGCACACACACGCACACACACGCACTTGGCAGTACTGAGATCCATTGCTTCCAACTTCATAGGTGTGTAGTAGGTGAATGGCCATGAAAGCTCTACAAGGCTAGGGCAAGGAAACTCTGGCATCAGGCCACATGAAAATAGTCCCCAGTGTGGCTAATGAGTATACTCGCTGGAGTGATCCCCAGGGGTGGGTATTGTATTCCCCATCCACTCATCCAGATGTGTATTGTGGATGGCCAGTGAAGTGCATACTTCACATAGTTACACAGAGCTAATCGGAGGAAGGGCACTGAGCAAAACTCTGATCTGTGATATATAACGAAGTCTCTTGTTTTTTTTTTTATTATTTTCTAGTTATTGCTTACAGATATTTATAACACTTTTATTGTCTGCTGCATACTTTTACTTCATTTTATAGCTATAAACTAATCTGCACGGTTGTACTAAATGTTCTGCCTCACAGGGCCTGATAATTAAGTTTTTTACTGTCACACTGTTTGTAAATTTTTTCTAGCTAGTTTTTGTTCTGATTTCCTGCAAAGGAGTGTATCATATAACTGGTTTGTTTGCAGTTAAAAGCATTCTCTAGAGTCTCCTTGCTCATTTATCTGTTTAAAATTTTCATTTAAAGACTCACTGCTGTTTTTCTGCTGTGATAAATAATTCTGCAGTGTGTTCTGCCTACGTAGTGTTAGGTAGTTGCTGGAGCATTGTCCATGTTCAGGCTTGTCTTCTGGGCCTAGTTGATTGTTTGCAGAGGCTGTGTGTCTGAGCACATGTTCCAGGCCATCTTAATTTAGCAAAAAACATTTTGCATTTCAGTGAAAGTGAAATGTTTATGGTCAGTGACTGACTGGGGTTACCTGGACTATCGCTTGGAGTAAGCACCTCATTGGTTCTTTTGAGCTTTATTTTAAAGTTGTTTCAAGTTTCAACTTTCTGTTACTTAAGAGGTTACCTTGTGAGTGTTTCTGCCATTTTACACTGAGCTAATCAGAGGAAGGGCACTGAGCAAAACTCTGATCTGTGATATATAACTTTAAGTATTCTGTTTTTTGCTTATTTTTACTAGTTATTGCTCATAGATATTTATAGCACTTTTATTGCCTGCTGCATACTTTTTACTGTATTTTATAGCTATAAACTAATCTGCATGGTTGTACCTCCCTGGACTACATGAAAAGAGAAATGGAGGAGCTCTCTGATTATGTATTGCAGGTGGGTATGACCCTAGCCCTGAGCAGCATCCTACCATCACCCGGAATGATACCACAGTACAAGCAGAAAATGACTGATTTCAACAATTGGCTAAGTTTCTGGTGTCATTCTAAGGGGATCCAGTATCTGTCTGCCTGGGATGACATGACTGACAGACCTTGATGCTTTGCCAGAGATGTCCTACATCTGTCACCCCTGGGCTTCCGCGTTCTGGCCAAGGCTTTTGCCACCCCTATAGTGCCTTTTTTAGGCAGTGTTCCAAAGACCAAATTACCACTGTAACAGCTACAAACAAATGCAATTTGAGGGTCATACTGCTCAATGCTAGAAGTCTAAATCTCAAAATGCACTCACTCAAAGCACTCCTTAAAATGGAGAACATTGACATTTGTGCCATAACAGAGACTTGGTACAAGGCAGCAGAAAGCACCCCTGCACTACCAGGCTATAACTCAGTCCACACCTTTCGGCCCCAGAACTTGGACCGAAGCTCCAAAGGTGGAGGTGTTTCCATATTCATAAAGGATGCACACACATCCAGACTGGTAGCCCAACATAACGCATATGAGATACTTCAAGTGCAGCTAAGTAAGACAGCGATTCAGGTCGTAACCTAATATAGGTCACCAACCATGTCCCAAGACTCACACTCTATGTTCCTATGTACCTGGAGAATATTAACATCCAACCTAACACTTTCATACTGGGCGACTTCAACTATCCCTCCATTAACTGGGAGAACTACTCATGTACCAATATACTTGCCCAACATTTCCTGGAATTTATTTAATTCCAGTGCCTTGGACCAGCTCGTTCTTACCCCCACTAGAGGTAGCAACATCCTAGACCTGGTCATTACTAACATGGGCAACTGTTGCTCTACACCAGTAGTCAACTCCTCCCTGGTTAGATCCGACCACAAACTATTCACCTTGGAAATGCACATCCCACCCACTCCACCCCCTGCAAAGGTAACCACCATGAAAAACTTCTCCAAAGCTAACTTTGGGCTCCTAAAAACAGACGTGGCTACCTTCACTGCACCCATGCAAATAGAGATCAGTTGCATGACCACCAAATCATATGCCAATGCACTGTACAAACACGTACACAAATGCATGGGTCTTGCCATAACCAACAGAACCAAGATGTTCTCCTCCAAAAAAAGGAAGCCAGTCTGGTGGTCCCCTGCCATAAACAAACTCTACAACAGAAGGAGGATACCAATGAGGAGTAAGGTGAAGTCCCAAGACTGGAAAAACTCCCTTATCAGCCTCAATAAAAAGTTGAGATCCATCATCAAATCCTCTAAAGCTAGCTATGAAATCAGAATTGCAGCAGATAGTAAAGATAACCATGAGGCCTTCTATAGTTATGTAAAGAATCTCCACAGCAATAACCATATTTCCTCTGTGCTACTGCACAATGGTACCTCCTATACCAAGCCAACAGATATTGCCAATATATTGGCCGACAGATTCAGTGCCAACTTTACCCCCCCCCCAAGGGACCAATCACAATACCAGTAGATTACCAGGCACCCAGTATTACTGCTGCACACATTAAAACAGCACTGCTCAAGGCCAAGAATACAGCTTCTATGGGGCCTGACAATACACAGCCTCACCTCAGGCTTTGTCCCTACTAAATGGTGCACTGCTACAGTCATCCCTCTCCACAAAGGAGAAGCGAATACAGACACTGGGAACTATCTTCCCATTAGCCTGACGAGTCTGATATGCAAAGCTGTGGAACAAATCATCAGGGACCTAATAAACAAGGATATAGGGAATCTCCAAACTCTGGATCCCACACAGTTTGGTTTTGTGAAGGGTAGATCATGCCTGCTCAACTTGGTCAACTTCTTTGAGTCAGTCACCAAAGCTGTGGATGAAGGCAAGGTGGTTCATACAGCCTACCTTGATCTGGCCAAGGCCTTTGATACCATTCCCCACTCAAAAATCATAGAAAAACTCACTAAGCTAGGCATCAGCCCCTATATCACTAGGTGGTTTGCAAACTGGCTCACAGGTAAAACCCACAGTGTGAAAGTAGCTGACTCCAAGTCAGACTGCCAACCAGTCACAAGTGGAGTCCCACAGGGTTTGGTCCTGGGTCCTCTCCTGTTTGGTATTTACTTCTCTGAAGTCCAGGCCAACACTAAGGGACTCTGGCTGACAAAGTTCACAGACGATTGCAAGTTGGGAGCTATTATTAACTCTCCAAGTGATGTTGACATCTCACAGAAAGGCCTCACTGAGACCAACGACTGGTGTCAGAACCATGGCCTTAAGCTCATTGGCAAAAAATTTGTTGTCATCCCCCTTGGGAATAACCCGGTTCCCATGAATTACCACATCAATGGTAGTCCACTGAACACAGAAGGCATTATAAGAGATCTGGAAACACAGGTTGACAGCAACCTCTCTTTTGACCACCACACTGCCACTGTGGTCAGAAAGTCCTTCTATGTGGCATATCTCATTACTAAAGGTTTTGCATCCAGGAAGAAAGAGGTCATTGTCTCCCTCTACTCTTCCCTCATTAGGCCAGTCATTGAATACAATGCCCCATTTGGCATGTACCTCACTAAACATCTGCAACAACTGGATAGGCCACAAAAGTACCTCACAAAGAGGATCCCAGGCCTTAAACATTTGTCCTATATGGGCAGACTAAAAAAACTCCAACTATTCTCTGTCTCATATTGCCTACTTAGAGGTGATCTCTGTTTGACTTAGAAAGCCATGTCTGACCCAGCTCTGTTAGAAATGCTACAGCTGAAGAAATCCCAATCCTTCCGTACCACATGCTCCAGAGACCTCGACCTCATTACCACAATCAACAGAACATGCTGGAGGGACAGGTTCATAACCCAGAGACCGCCCATGCTATGGAATAGACTTCCCATACATGTCAAGCAGAACACCTCACTGGCCTTCCTCAAAATAAATCTTGATGAGTGGATAGGAAATAGAAAATTCACCCCAGGGATCACTCCACTGGCTTTACATGACAGTGGCACTGGGAACTAAGGTCCGGTAGCACAATGTCAGTGTAATCCTATAGGCTAGGCTTGTAAAGGATCCAGGGCCATTAACCTACTACACACCTATGAACCTATGTATGTGATTTATATTCCATACCATGGACAGTGTCTGGGTTGTGAACTATCCCAACAAGCATGTCCTTTGGAATGTGGACGTGTGCTTGAGGAATCTGGGGCATGCTCTGTGGACAGATTGGGATCTTCAGATGTAGCATTCCTGACCCAGTTTGGTGAGACATGGCTGTGTAATTCAGGCAGTGGTTGCACCTACAGAGACAGTATGATACAGGGATTCATTGGAGTTATACGAGTCTATCCATACAAGGCATGTGTGTAAGGCTTGGTATTATCTTTGTGGGGTACATTTGCAGGTGTCCAATGGTGTACATCACAAAAGTGCCACTGTACATATTGACTGGGCTACTGAGGGGAGGGTACAGGGTGACCATGTCCTTTTACTTGCTGGATAACACACACGTAGGTGATACAACACATTGAAGTACTTTCTGATGTCAGTGACACTGTTGTGGTCAACAGACAGCTCACTATTAATCCATGTTCCCCCATTATGTTATAACATTACTGTTCAGTGGACTACCAGCAATGTATTACTTCATGTGAGCCATGGTGTTCACAAAGGAAATGGCCACATATCTCTTGGCATTGAGGTAATGTCCAGGGTTCTGACAAAAGTCATATGTGTCATAGTGGCCTTTGTGCATGATGTAAACATCACACAGGGTCCACACGGTAAATGATGCTGGCCTGCAGAGCAGAACTTATCAGCATGTGCAGCATCAGGCCACTGACCTCATCTGCTATGCTCGTCAATGTGTGGCAGCTGTACCGAGTGACCGGCTTGCCACAGGTGGGGGCCCAGCCATACAGCCCTCACTGACAACTACCAAGGATCTCCACTCCAAACTTGTAGCACATGCCCCATGCACAAGTCATGATGCTGAGGGAAGCAATGTGGAGGTGGGTTGCACACACACACTGGACAAGGAGCGTGCAGGTAATGGCCCAGTGGGGATTAGTACAGTAATGTATCAGACATATATGCATCTGTAGTGTATCTACATGCATCTGTCAGGTCTGATTGCAGTTGTAGATGGGGTTTTCTACTGCACAGAGGTAAACATCTATGGTAAGGACAGGACATTGTGTATTATTGGTTAGTACTGTAGATGTGCAGACATGCTGCATCCATCCTGTACCAAGGCCACAGGTTAACTGTATTGCATGACAGTGGACACCAATGGGGCCTATCTGATGTGAATTCAACATTCTTGTAGCATACCTCACAACTTGTCAGTGTCAAGAAGTCTGGACAGAGGCCAGCAAAATGGGCTAAGGTAGCATCATGCACGGCACATTAGTGGTATACAGTGGATATAAATTGTGTACACACCCCTCTTAAGATGCAAGGTGCTCCTGTTACATACTAATTATGACCACAATATGGCAGTCCACACCTCTTCCAGCCTGTAATGTGACCCATAACAGAAACAGTTCACCTGTAAAACCATGCATCTGGACTCATGTATTGCACCTACAAGGTTGGCCACCTGTGAGGGCGCCAGACATCATATTAGCATGATGTTTCAGTCAGGTATGATACCTCATGCTGCCACTCACTGTGGCCTATTTGGCTATAATATCACATACATGGGCATTGTTAAAGCACACAGACCACTTCCTACCATGTATAGGTTGCAAACATATGGATATGCCAGACACATCTGTACAGAGGACTGTACAATGGTTTAACCTGCTGCATGTGAGGTAAATGCTGTTACCACACTATATAAAGTAATGGCAGCGGGAGGTGGTCACCAGCCATGTATGGTATACTCATCAAAATGGTATAAACCACACAAGATAGGATCCTCACACACGCACAAACAGTTGCCAGCATTAGGATTAGAACTCCTGCTTATCTAGATATTCTTACTATAGTGTTACGCAGTTATCTGATGCGCCACAGAGCTTCTACATTTCCACCTCTTCCAAAGGTACATCTCAGGAGGATGACATCAACAGGACTACTAAATTGGAGTGAAGGGAAGAGTGAAGGGTAGTACATAGGTCAAAAAATGGTATAAGCCAGACAGTACATGATTCACACACAAACACACTTGCCAGTATTTGGATTAGAACTCATGCCTATCTAGGGATTCCTACTATAGTGCTACGCAGTTAACAGATGCACCACAGAGCTTATACATTTCCACCTCTTCCAAAGGTACTTCTAAGGTGGGTGACATCAACAGGACTACTAAATTGGAGAGAGAAGGGAATTGTAAAGGGTAGTACACAGGTCAAAAATGGTATAAGCCAGACAGTACATGATTCACACACACACACACACACACACACACACACACACACACACACACACACACACACACACACACACACACACACACCACACACACGCACTTGCCAGTATTGGGATTAGAACTCCTGCCTATCTAGGTATGTCTACTATAGTGGTACACAGCTACTGCACGTGCTACAGAGCTTACTGAACTTTCATATGGCCAAAGCTGCTGGCAACTGCACAACTGTGGTAAAGTATTACAAGTGCCAGACAGTCTGCCTTCTGTTCCACCTATACATCATGCTACTTCTTCCTGTCTTGCACTTCAACTAGCATTATGGCTTGACACTTCACCAGGTTATTGTAGCAAGATATGTGGTACACCTGGGAGCTATCAGCAGTACTCATTCATCACAGATGTAGCCCCAGTACTTACTAGTTATGTCCACCCCTCCTGGCATGTTTGTAGGGTGGTCATCTGTGCTTTCACATATTCACCTGGAGCACTTGTCCAATCTGAGGCACTGTTGCAACTACCTCATGTACACAGACAACCCTCCGCTCTAAACTCCAAACACTCAGACCTGTGAGGGTTACCCATATATCACCCATTGTGGACATATGCAGTCTCCAGCAAAGACTGGACTAGCAGGACATGAGGATATGATCAACACCTGCATCACACCATGTGGAACACGTAGCTCACCATGACACCCTCTTTGACAGCCATGACTTACAGTGAAAAGCCACACACCCACCTTCCCAGAGGCACTCAATGGACATTTACTCAAACAGCACAGACCAGCAAGACAGACACCCACTTAGACATCATGACATGGAGCATGCCAAGGGACACATATTTAACCTACACAGTGTGCCCCTCAACATAAGCTCCTAAGGTTTACCACCTTGCACAATACAGTGATCATGGGCAACTCAATACTGAGGCACACACATATCCTACTCACTAAGTTGAATATGGAGCAGGTAACAGAGAAATATCTATCACATGCCAGCATCTAACACATAATACAGCCAGTCATGGCACTCCACAACTATGAGTATCACTCTGTATCCATGTGGGTGTGAATGACTTAGGACACACCTCCCTGAACTACATGACAAGAGACATGGTTGATCTATCTCATTATGTGGTCTGGGCAGGTGTGACAGTAGCCTTGGGCAGTGTACCACTGTCATTCAGAATGATGCTGTGGTACTATCAACAGATTGACTGCAACACTGGCTTATGTGTTATGTGTCATTCTCAGGGGATCCAGTACCTCTCTGCTTGGGATGACATGACTGACAGAACCCAGTTACTTGCCACAGATGTCCTACATCTGTCACCGCTGGGTTTCCAGGTACTGGCTAAGTGTCTTGCCACCCCTATGATGCCTTATTAAGCAGTGTTCCTAATGCTATTACCACAATAACAGCTACACAAGTATGCAATCTAAGGGTCATGCTGCTCAACAGTAGACATCTGTCAGCATGCAGTCACTCATAGCAGTCGTTGGAGTGGAGGACACCTGTCTACTGTAATGGGGAGGTGGTTCACAGCAGGAGACAGCAGACCTGTAGTATCAGTCTATGACACATTCCACAGCTGTTAGCCCCCAACCATGGACCACACCACACTGACACAGGTGGTGTTGTCTCCATATTCATTATGACTAGGAACACCTCCAGACTAGTATGCCATCATAATGCACTAGAGATACTTCCAGTACAACTGCCTTGGGGTAATAGTGCATTCCAGACCATAGCCTGCTATGGGTCCACATTTATTTCCCTAGACTGTCAATGCACATTCCTCAACACCCTGCCATCTATGATGGTCCAACACAACACTGACATAGTATGAATCTTCAACTACCCCCTCCATCACCTGGGGAATCTGGCCAAGTGCCAGTACAGTGGCTCAATACTTCTGGGATTCATCATTTCCATTGCCCTGGACCAGCTTATCCTGACCCACAGTAGAGGATGCAACAACTTTGACCTGTGTTGACTACTTAAATATGGGACTGTTGCTCATCCATAGATGTCAATCCCTGCATGGTGAGATTCACACAGGCTGTAATCAACATGGAACTCAACATGTCAGCCATATCCCCCATAAAGGTAACCACCTTGCAAAACCTCTCCAAAGCTGGCTTTGTAGCCATGAAAACAGCAGTGGATGTCTTCACTGCACCCATGGCAATGGGAAATAGCTGCATGACTGTAGAATCATACACATAGGCATTGTACAAACAGGTTCATGAATGCATGGTACTAGCCAGAGCCAGCCAAACCCAGACACTGTCCTCCAAACACTGGGAGACAATGTGATGGTCCCCTGCCATTACTAAAGTGTACATCAGAAGGAGGAGACTGCTGCAGAGAAAGGTGGTGTCCCATGACTGTTGAACTCCCTTATTAGCCTCAAACACAACTTTAGATCCCTCATGGAATCCCCTACAGGCATCTATGACGGCAGAGATACAGCAGGCACTGACGACAATCACAACAGCCTTTGATAGTTACATCAACAACCTCCACAGCATTAAACACAAGTGCTGTGAGTTAATGCACAATGCTAATACCTATCCTGAGAACAGATATTGGCCACAGTCATGGCAACATATTCAGTGCCAGCTTTGCCCTTCTCTCCCCCCACAAGTGAAGTGCTGAGTGAGTGTTCTCACATGTTGTATCCCATTTCTGTTCTAGGCATCTGTGTGTCACCAGGATGTGGCCCTGCAGCAAGATCATGGGGTATGGCAGTGTGGTAACACATCCACCATGTCATACGCGGGGTTCAGTATGTGCACGGAAATCCCCGGTCTGTAACACAGTGATTGCATATGCCTCACAGATTATAGGGCTGAGGGTTGTACATAGGTATATGTTGATTTATTGGAGAATGGTACGTGTTGTGGTTTGGACACACCTCCAATTGCTAATAACCACAGCTACAGGGGATATTCATCAACCAAACACACTTAGACTACTGTTCACACACACACACACACACACACACACACACACACACACACACACACACACACACACACACACACACACACACACACACACACACACACACACACACACACACTTTGCCAGTACTGAGATCCATAGGTTCATTGCTTCATAGGTGTGTAGTAGGTGAATGGGCCTGAAGGCGCTACAAGGCTAGCCCAAGAGAATACCCTGGCATCAGGCAACATTAAAATAGACCCACCAGTGTGACTTGGGAGTATAGTCACTGGAGTGGTCCCCAGGGGTGGGTATTGTATTCCCCATCCACTCATCCAGATTTCCATTGTGAGTAGCCAGTGATGTGCACTGCTTCACATGTATGTGATTTATATTCCATAACATGGACAGTGTCTGGGTTGTGCACATGTCCTACATGCATGTTCTTTGAAGTGTGGAAGTGTGCTTGAGTTCTCTGGAGCATGTTGTGCGGACAGATTGGTATCTTCAGAAGTAACATTCCTGACCTCATTTGTTGAGACCTGGCTAAGTAACTGTGGTAGTCATTGCACCTACATAGACAGTATGATATGGGGATTCATTGGAGTTATTGGCATCTGTTCATACAGGACAAGAGCATAAGGCATGGTATTCCCTTTGTGGAGTATGTTTGCAGACTCTACAGTTGTTGCAGGCGTCCAGTGGGGAACATGCAAAAAGAGCTACTGATTGGTCTACTATGGGGACTGAACAGGGTGCCATGTCCTTTTACTTGCTAGATAACACACACTCAGTCAGGAGATGTAACACATCAAAGTACTTTCTAATGTCAGTGGCACTTTTGTGGTCAACAGACATGTAGTCCACTGCAATCACACCATGGGTATTAGGAGGCAATTTGCCGGAGAACTACCAATATAGTGGTTGCTGCCTAGCCAAGTGTGTTTGTGTACGATCCGTGGGTAGAGAGTGGTCTTTGAGTATTAGAAGGGTTGCCTATATTGTTCACTAATCCATACTTTCACATAGTCATTCCACATGGCACTAGACACTTAGGGCTGTGGATTGTGTGCACCAACCTCTACAGTGTTTGACAACTGTTGGCCTTGTAATTTGGACACTGGGACATATACTAGGTCCTCAATATAATAATTTAGCAAAACACCCCCCCCCAATGGCTCCTGTTATTACACAATCACACCAACACCCACACAGGATACTGATGACAGACAGACACACATTTGTCAGTACTGAATTTCGAACCCCTACCTAGCTATGTATTTCTACTAGTGTTACGCAGTTATCGCATGCATCACAGAGCTTGCATGTTGGACAGCTGTCCAAAGTTATCTTTGAAAGTGAGTGACATCAGCAGCAGTGTTAAAGGAGGGGTAAGTAAAGTGTAGTAAGTGTGAATGACCACAAAATCAGGTGTCTACAAAGACACACACACTCTCTCACACAAACACACACATTTTCACAGTTATCAGGACCAGGATTATAACTCCTACCCAACTAGTTTGCTACACTATAGTATTATGCAGTTATCACAAGTGCCATAGAGCTTATATGCTGGAGAACAGTCCAAAGGTATCTTTGAAGGTGAGTGACATCAGAAGCAGTGCTAAAGGAGGGGTAAGGGAAGTGTAGTAAGTGTGAATGCCCACAAAATCAGGTGTCTACAAAGACACACACACACTCTCTCACTCAAACACACACATTTTCACAGTTGCCAGGACCAGTATTTGAACTCCTACCTAACTAGTTTGCTACACTATAGTATTGTGCAGTTATTGCAAGTGCTACAGAGCTTATATGTTGGAGAGCTGTCCAAAGGTATGTTTGAAGGTGAGTGACATCAGCAGCAGTGCTAAAAGGGGGGTAAGGGAAGTGCAGTAAGTGTGAATGACCACAAAATTAGGTGTCTACAAAGACACGCACACTCTCTCACATAAACACACACATTTTCACAGTTGCCAGGACCAGGATTAGAACTCCTACCTAACTAGTTTGCTACACTATAGTATTACGCAGTTATCGCAAGCACCATGGAGTTTATATGTTAGAGAGCTGTCCAAAGGTATCGTTGAAGGTGAGTGACAGCAGCAGTGCTAAAGGAGAGGTAAGAGAAGTTTAGTGTATTGGAATGGCCTCAACCACATTCATCTAGAAACACACACACACACACACACACACACACACACACACACACACACACACACACACACACACACACACAAAACTTAACATTTGACAGGACTGAGATTACAACTGCTACATGGATACTTATTTGTACTATACTGTTACACAGTTATCACAACTGAGCCTATAGGGCTGGGGGCTAACCAAAGGTATTTCTACAGTGAATGACATCAGCACGTCATGTGATATATGCCAATGGGATGTGTGCTGGGTGGGAAAGGCCTCATAATGGGATTCTATCTGTCACTGTCTGTTTTTCGCTTTCCCACGTTTCTGTGTGTGTATGTTTGACATATTATAATATGTTGGCCTTAGATAAGTGTGAGTATTCCTATCTAATGTGTGTCTGTGAAGTATCAATAGTATACAATTTAGTTTGTGTACACAGACAGCTGTGAATAACCAATATCTGTAGTCCACTGTGTTGTGTTACATGGGCTTCATTTCTCTAAGTGTAGGAGCATGCCCAGTATGACCTTCTATATTGAGTGTGTGCATTCATTCCAGGGAGGGTTGGACTCCAGTTCAGGGTTTTGTGTGCTACAGCTACACCTAGCAAACTGTTTCTGCAGGATATCTGTAGATAGGTTGCCAATATGAAGACACAATGGGCATAACATACAGGGGATACTGTAACTATTGCTGTCTGTGCTGCTTGTGTGACATGTTTGGTTGTAGCATAGATTTTTCTGACATATGTACTGTTTTACACTGTGATGTATCATGTCATCAACTACTAACAGTTATCATTCTTTGCTCACATTTATTTACCAGGGAAATACAGGATGAAGGAAGCTGAGACCAATATTCTGGGGCATGTAGACTACACATTCTGGCACACATCTGACATTGTGGAGGGGTAGCTACAAACAATAGACTGCTGGTTCTGTGTAAACAGTGCAGTGCCTTGTTAGTATGCTGGCTGTGGATCCCCTCCTTGTGCTTTTTTCAACTGCATGGAATGGTCATATCCTGCTGGGGCCATACCTCTCAGCTGTACAGATACACCCAGGTTATCCGAAGGCAGGACTCATATATCTGGTCAGTTTACCTTCACATTGTGGTTTACAAGCAGTTTTGTGGCTATTCATTCATGGGTTTGCAGTCAGGGAGTAGTATGAGTGGACATTAGAGTTTCAGACTTCACACACTCCATGACAAACATGCTTCAACACCCACCTCTGTTATTTTCTCCTCTTACTAACATTATGTAAGCAATATCTCCGAGGTATCCCTATAGTTGGGCCTTTATCCCAGTAGTATTTATGGCCTGGTCCACAGTCCTTGCAGTAGGACATGGGGAGGCATGCTACTGGCATTTGTCAACATGGCCTTGCATTTGTTTTCTGTATACTGTGTTAGGTTGTTAGCTAGGACCCCCTGACATTCCGTACATTGGCACTATGGGCGAGGCATGGGCCTTTGCCAGAGGACTAGAGGCCATTTGAGAGTGCTGCAGGACATCCATTACTGCATTTTTATGTGGGATTGTGGTGGGGGGGTGCACACCTGCAGACTTTAAACATTTGCAATGACTGTACTGGCATTTTGGTAACTCTGTTGGCTTCCATTTCATATTGTATTGTGACCTATCATGCAGAAAGGAGGCATATCAGTAGAGTACACATGTTACATCTTAATGGCATAAATTTCAGTTTCAGACTTCTTACCCTTCAGAACTGGAATGCAACTGCCAGACCTGTTGTAGTATGTCTGAGTAGGTCTGGTGGGGGGCTGTTAACCATTGCCATCATATGGTGGCGTTAGCTTGGCCTTTCTTTATGGTCATCTACACCTGTCCTGCTGGTAGAGGCTGGTGGTGGGTATGTGACCCTCATTGACATCCATGTGTGTGACCTATTGACACCCACAGTTA
Source organism: Protopterus annectens (assembly GCF_019279795.1). Taxonomy (NCBI): domain Eukaryota; kingdom Metazoa; phylum Chordata; order Ceratodontiformes; family Protopteridae; genus Protopterus; species Protopterus annectens. Next base: position 900,911,052 of record NC_056730.1, read on the forward strand.
TTTGGGCCATCACATGTACTGCGGTGGGGGTTGTCACCTTCTGTATTGCTGCCTAGTATGTTGACACCAGTATTTGTTGTGAATTTCCTGCTGTCCCATGTAGCTATCTGCTGCTATCCCATTCAGCCACCCAATTCCCTTGCATGCTTGCATCCATATCATACATACAACTATGAGAACATACTACTCCATTCAGTAATTGATACAAAGGGCGACTCACTTGTTGCTGGGCTAGTACTGAGGACGGTGCTGGTGGGCTGACTATGTCGGATGCACGTAGTACACTCCCTATATATGGTAAAGTACAGGTAGTGTCATGTTTGGCATCCTTTTTACTGTATGTGCAAGTTGGTGAGAGGTATCAGTCCCTGGGTCCCCACAGTGTCAGTGTGTGTTCTATGCACTGCCTCTTTGCCAAGGCCTGGGCATACTGGGCATGCTTCCTTCTGCCTACAGGGGCAGGTTCAGGATGTTCCTCCTCCGAGTCCATCTGTGCCTGTGCCTGTGCTGGCCTTGGCAATGATGGGGGGGCTGTGTGACCCTGCCCCATGCTATTCCTGCTGCAGCTGTTTCCGCAGGATCATATTGTGTAGCATGGCACATACTATGAACATTTGTGTACATGTAGCAGGAGAGTACTGGAAGGCTCCACCAGATATGTTGAGGCAGTGGAACCATGACTTGAGCATCCCAAACACATGCTCTACAATGATCCCGGTTTGTGCGTGTGCCTCATTATGGTGTTCTTGTTCGGGTGTGTGTGCATTTCTGATGGGTGTCATCAGCCACGACTCCAATGCATAGCCAGCATCCCCCACTAGATGGCCATATGGAATGTCCCCACTGGCAAATGGCTGATACAGCTGTGAGCAATGCCAGATGTGGGAGTCGTGATAACTTCCAGGGCTGCCAGCACACATTCATGACAATGCCCTGGGCATCACACATGACCTGGCAGTTGATGGAGGGAAAGCCCTTGCAGTTTATGTAGACCCTGCCCCGCTCACTGGGTGGTGCTTTGATGTGGATGTGCATGCAGTCTATAGCACTAACTACCTCAGGGTATTCTGCTGTACGGTGGAAGAGACGCATACTTCTGGTCAACACCTCACAGGGGTTGAGGAAATAAATGAGCTCATTGGCATGTGGTATCATGGCATCCAGGAACTGGTGGAGTACCCTGGTGCTGATGTCTGTAAGACCCCCATGATATCCCCAGTTTGTCTTTGGAAGGTACCTGTGGCTAGTATTCTTAAGCCTAGACATACCTTGGTATCCACTGGGATGGGTTCCCCCTCTATTAGTTCTGTGTGTGAGGCATGGCCGGCACAGCTGAATGATTTGCTGTAGAATGTCCCTGTTCACCCTATAGCGCTCCACTAGCTTAGGGCAAACATGGGCCACAGAGCTCCAATGAGCTTACAACAAGCATGCCACACTCCATTATGAAGTCATCCAGCTCTTAGACTTGTACTGCACTATTGCTGTACCTACATGGTTGGTACAAGCTGACACTTTGAAGAAATATGTGATTCAGTATAACTCCCCTCATTTGCATACCCCAGTGTGTAGGTCGTTAGTTACTGCACTAAAATGGACCCTTTCCCCTTGCCAAGCAGTGCTCCCTGGTAATGTTTACATTCTGTATGCCATGGACTATAATGGCATAATGCAGAATTAACTTAAAATTGACATTTATCCTTTTTTTTTTTTTGGCACGATTCCGTTTGTGTGTCGCTGCCCTAAGCTTAAACGGCCGAGATCGGCCAAAAAAAAAGTCTAATTAAAAAATAAAAAAAAAACTGTTTTTAATGGCAATGGCCTTATATTTGGCCATTGGCATATGTATTGAACATAATACATGCTTTTACACAAGCTGTTATGACTCTGTTTTGTCAGATGCAGAAATGTATTCGGTTACTAGCTGAATACATTTCTGCAATGACACTGTTCTTACACAGAGTCCGTGCAGCTTGATGAATTGCAAAATCACCTCATTTGCATGGTTTTCACCAGCAAATGAGGTGATTTGCATATTTGCCAGTTTTCCGTGCAGGAACAGTGTAGGGCCACTCGTGCACGTGAAAACGGCACTATCCTGAATCGCTCAGTGGCCATTTTCTGTGCAGGAGCTCCTACACTGTTCCTGCACAGAAATTTTGGCTTCCTGAATCCCGGGTATGTTTCATATGGTCTAAGAATGTAGGACATGCTGTCAAATATGCATGTACTTTATCAATGTTCTTTTTGCCATGCTGAAAAGCAAATTTCATTTTCTTAGATGCCAGTTTTTCTTTTTTCACTGCTAATATTGATCAAATAAAATCACAGCAGTTGCGGAATTGTCATATATTATCAAAAGTAAACTTGCACTAACTGATTTCTTAAATAAATAGAGACATGCATTGCAGCAGTGACATCCTATGCTGTACGCTAAATTACATTCTTCCTGTTCAACTCCATGTGTAAGCCTTCAAACTTCCTCTTTACAGTAATGAAATCATCCTTTTGTAATTATATAGTACTGCCTGCACTAGATTCATGACTATTAATTATACTGCAATATAGATAAATGCAGTTACTCTGCTGAAGTTCATATAATCAATGTTCATTCAGTGATAACTGTACTGCAAACAATACACAGAAAACTTTGCTTACATCAGTTAAGTTTGCTGCTGCAGACATAGTAACAATATGGTAAAGCATGCACATACCTTAAACTGTGGAAAAGTCATATCATGATAAATACGTTTTTTTGCTAGACAATTCAGCTTTTTTGAAAGCCGTCTTTGTTGCATGATAATATGGTCATCTCCTTTTTAAAAGAAAATAAAAAGCATTACATGCAGTATTCAAAATTGTGTATGTAATCTTGCTAACTATAGCAAAAGTTTTCATAACAGATATCCCAAACTTATTATTGTGAAAGCACTGTAAGAAATACATTAGCTACTGAAGTTTACTAAACAAAAATTATTTGTGTACCATGAGCCACGATGCCGTAGAAGTCTGAAAGCAGTGCAAGAAATACATTAGCTACTGAAGTTTACTAAACAAAAATTATTTGTGTACCATGAGCTATGATGCCATAGAAGTCTGTAAAGTCTAACTGTATGTATTTGCGGGATCAGATGTAATGCCAAGTGCAATGGATCAATAATGTAGGATTGCCTGAAGCATGCAGCATGCATTTTTCATGAGATACATTTATATTTAATACTATATAAATGCAAAGAAGAAAAGAATTTGAACAAGGCCTTTACCCATTCTATTCTCTAGTCAAACCTGCTAATATGTACATAGGATAAGGCATTGTTAACACATCACAGGCATGCTTCCCCAACATATAAAAGCATCTGTTCTATGAACAGAAATACAACCTTTCATGAAACACTCCTTTCCTGAACAGAGGAATTGTTGAGCAGTAAAGCTCGATCCTACAATCATTGGAGAACCCAAAAATTATACATGGACATAATTACAAGAAAAAGCGTCCCTGCACTCTATACCCTCCGTTAATTATATATACCATCTCCAAGACTGCAGCACCTTTTGGAAGGACAATTTCCCTGATCTCACACTGAAAAAGCTGGTAATTTCTGAACAGCTGATTTCAGTTAAGCAGCAACAGCTTTTTTTTCCATTTAAAAGGACTTGTTGAGGAAAGGTTTACATTCTGCTGTGAACAAATAAAAGAAAATGGAGATGACAACATTTGTCTGTCATAATACTACATGACAAGTCACACGTGTCTCAGTGGCTATAAGCTTAAGTTTATAAAGTAAATTAAGTCATTACAATCATAGCAGGAAACAACTCTATCCTTCAAAGTTTTGTTAAACCTAGCAATGTAAAATATTGAAGTATGTTGTGGACACTGCTGGAAAACATTGAGTAGCCAAAGAAATATGGGGGTAGTTGACATATGCAACTAAGGTAAGCTGATCAATCCAAGCAATATGCTGGTATTGACCATATTACTGCTTGCCAAAAATGGTAGAACAATCATAACTCACATGTTTATTTTTGGTGGTTCGATGCACTTTTGCAGTGGTCTTCAAATGGTGTTGTACAAGTACATGATAATTCCTGTTTCTTTTGTCTTCTTGTGTTATTAGTAGGTTTGTGAGTACAGGCTTATGGCCAGATACTTTAAATTAATAACAATCAGTTCAGAAGGGTTGGCAAGGTAAGATGAAATAATAACATGCACTTTTTGGGGGAAGATGTGTATAATCAAAATGTTGATTGCTCTCAGATGGTAGTCCAAGTGATGAATAACTGGTAACCATCTTGAAAATCACACTGTGTTTAAAATTTACTAAATATAGGTTGGTATGCATATACATAGTATACCTTTAATATTTTTTCAATCCAAGTTAGCAAGCATTATGCATTGCAAAATGTTTCTGGTTTGACACAGCATTTCTTCTAATGAGGTTTTATGTAAAAGCTATACTGAAGCAACACCATGTATAGCTGTATTTCATACAAGCAGTACATAATACATTCATAACCATGTATTCATACTTGACTACACCACTTAGTCCATGGTGTTGGAATATTTTATTATTCTTGTTTTTTTTTTTTTTTTTGGTTAGGGCTTAATTTTTCAAAGGTCAAAGTCAATATCTGTTATACCTTTGGACACTTAATGGAATAAACAGGTAGCAAAAGAGCCAGTAATGAAAAGAAGTATGTATGCTCAGATTGGTGTGTGCTTATTACAGCATAATGTACATGATTAAATCCTTCAGACATAAGAAAGATATGTTTTATGCCTATTTTTTTATATAACTTGGATATTCACTATTATAAAATGTGCACTTTGAGGTACATTTCAGTATGGAAATTTGGTGTATGAATTCTTGGCTACAGCCATAGTCATCATGACTGTTTTGTTTATAGTTTATAGCATATATTACCAGCACAAAACAGTGTTGCGACAGCATGCAATGTTTTACTTTTAAAGACAGGTCATTTTATACCCTCATTGAAATCAGTTTAGTCAACTATTTAGAAGTTCACTGAAGGGAATGCCAAGTGGACAGTAATTAGACACTGATGCAGTGTTGTGCTGAAGATGATTAAAGCTGTGCCTAAAGAAATAAGAGATGGTAAATGATGGATGAGGGAGAAGCATATATTAAAGTGAAGTCCTAAAACAGCATCTTCTGTTTGTAAAATTGAAGTATATAATAAATAATACAAGGAATGGCATAATAAGTATATTTTAGCACAATATATAAGTCATATACAGGTATAACAATTAAAGGAAAACTCTACCTTAGAAATAAAAACAATACTTTTTCACTCTGTCTGTTTTCTGAACTATTTTAACATTGCAAAATCCCTTTGAATGCTTCTTATAGAATTTTAATAAGTTTCCCACAAAATGGCTGCCAATGAGGCTTGACATATCAAAGTGATCTTGTTTTTTTTCTTCAAGCCTTTCTCTTTCCCATAATCCAATGAGTCATGATAGACATAAGGAAGTACTGGTGTATTCCCATTCCATTGGCATATAATGGATTTGTGTCAGTCATTATCATCTTATATATCTTCTGTAATAGAATTGTTTCTTTTATTTCTTGAATGGCCCTCATTTGTATGTTTCTTAGAGGTTGCTTTATAGTATACTAAGGAGTTATACAGCTGCAACCAAAAAAAGTAGCTAAATTGTGCAGCATGGCCAAGATGGTGAACTGTTAGCAGCATAAGATTGTTGCTCTGCTTATTCCAATTAAAACTTGACTTGCTCTATCAAATGAATCAAAGAACATTTAGAATAAGTAAATATTGTAAAGTAAACTGGAATTATTTCTTGAAAAAAAAATGGAGTATTTTGAAATATTCATGTCAAAACCTCAACATAATCATAACTGCAAGTTAAGAATGAATCCTTCTAACCCAACATCTCAAGAAGCATCTATAAAGAAGGAACTGCAGTCTATTCTTACTAATATATAGGACTTATCATTAAAATGGATAAATTAGACTCCAAAATTAATACAATTAAAGAAGATTGCAAAAAACAATGTAATCTAATAAATTAAGTTGTTAAACAACAAAACCTTCAAATATCAAGTATGGAAAAAGCAATAACCGACATTGATGGCAGATTAACAGAGGGTAAAAGTCATACTGAATTTATACTTGTACAAAATAATAAATTTCTTGAGAAAATAGATGATCTTGAAAATACAACAAGAAGGAATAATATTAGGATGTATGGTGTACCAGAAAAGCAAGAATGAGATAATATGGTTAATTTTCTATCTTCTTGGTTACCAAAAGTCTTAATCCTTTCTGAAGCTCTTTCTTTTAGACTAGAAAGGGCACACAGATCCATATCTACAATAAGTTCAAATAAAAAGAACTTTTCTACTTTGAGATCTATAATACTCAGATTTGTTTCCAGTCAAGACAAGGACTTAATATTAAAAACAGCTTGGTCTGTTTCTCCTATATTCAGTTATCAGATCTGATGATTATTCTTCGCTGGTTGTTGCAAAAAGAAAAGCATGCATCCCTTTTTTAAAAAGCCTGAAAAAAAATCATGTATGAAAACTCATTTGATCTACCCTGCAAGATTAAGACAGTTTTTGCCAGATGGATAGAAAACTTTTGAGACATTAGAGGAAGCAATCTCATTTGTGCAAAAATAATCTACTGAACACTTCTGAAGAAATGGACTGCAGTTCATGTCCAAAAAGACAGGAAACAAAAAAGTGACTAGACTATAAAAGAAAAAAATACAAAGCTTGGGGACAAATAAAGGTAACATATTCATCTATACTGGTTTAATTTTTCACTTTAGCAATATCCAATAGCGAAACTTCATAAAGGTAATTATCTTAATAATACTGTTATTTCTTTACATCTTGACTGACTGATATTTATGTGATTTATACTAGTATAGTTGATATATGAATAATCTTTGCCTCTGAATGTTACTTATAGTAAGTGTTATAGTGATTTACTTTTTTATGAAAAATTATTAATTAATTAGTTAATGTTCAAATTAAATAATTTAGGAAAAAGATTTTGAACTTAAATATAGTTGAAATGCATACTTTAGCAACTAAAATGAAATTTACAATAATTAATTGCCAGAGTTACCCATATTAAATGTACCATAAGCAAGTACAGATACTGCTTTCTAATGTTTTGGCTTTAAACAACTCGATCATATAGATAACTATTATAACTGTCTGTTAAAGATGTAATGTCTAATTTTAGCTCGAGTGTTTTGAAAATTCCAGTTGTTTAAGCTACTTACTTGTTTTCCTGCTCGAGACTCATGTTTCTTGTTTAAAGAAGTGTAACAGGAAACAAGTGCATTATGCGTAACAGATCTAAAGGTTAAAGGTGGAGAATGTGGATGCTTTTAGAAGGTTTTAAGACAACTCAAGGAATTGAGACTTCTTAACACTGCAGTATAACTACAGAATATGGAAGCAACTTCTAAAATATTTAAATATGAACTATTAGGTAAAGACTAATGTTATCTGATTTTATTTGTGTGCTAGATAATTCATAGATGAAGAAATGTTATACTAGTGTTCTTCTAATTCAAGCCAAATTTATGGTTTTAAGGATATTACTTTAAACATTCTCATTTATATTTAATGAATGTTATTCACATGTCTACATGCTGTTTTTAACCCAATATTTTCTGACATTAATGCATGTAATAGATAAATGTAAAACACAAGAAGACAAGTTAAACACTTGTCCTAAAATATATTATGTTTGGTGTAGACTTAATTAAGCTATTGTTTCAGTTTCACTTGAACTTGTAAAAGACAAGTCAGGTCTGCATTATTGCTTTATTTTGAGATATAAAGAAATTGATATGCTGAATTATTTACCTTAAACTTAGGGATGGTTCAGACAAGTACATTAAGTTCAACTTATTTATATTATTTACAAAAGAAGTAAAAGAATATAGTGGACATCAAGGGAAATTTAATGCTATCAGGAGTCACTATGATAGGTAATATGAAACAATGTTGGGCTTGTGAATAGTGGTATATATGTAATTTATTTCTTGATTAGCTGTACATAAGAAAAGAAGATTCATTTATTAGTTAGGTTAAATTAATCTGATTTAATCAAACCATTGTTAAGATAGTTCAGCCAGATGATACTTGTTATCTTTGTTTTATATATAGCTACAAAAGTAAAATTCAAAAATCACTAGGCAAAAAAGGGTTTATCAAATATTGCTATTGTAGTGTCACATAATTATTCTTTATTATAAAAATGGCAACCTGGGGCTGATGCCTTGGGAATCTAATTAATTTAGATTCTCAACACCCCTTTTACACTGAATTTGTGGATTGCTTGTATTGTAGTATATGATAACTAAGAACAAAGTTACCAGCTTCTTGATTACAATGTAAAATATTAATTGATAAAAATTATTTATCAGAATAGTTGTTGGGCATCAGAGTAACTTGCTTTTCTAATGTAATTTGACACACTCCTTGGGTTCTCCCTCTTTTACGAAACAAAACTAAAAATGTTATATTAGACTCTGAGTTGCAAAACAATGTTTGTAATTAATCTAATAGTGTTTACCAAAGGTGTACGTGCCAGTCTAATTTTGACAGGTATTTGAAGAAGAGATTGCATGTTGAGTTGTTTATATAATCAAATAATTTCAACATCATCTTATCATCATCTTCTTTTGGCTGTTCCCATTAGGGGTCGCCACAGCGGATCATCTGTTTCCATTTCTTCCTGTCCTCTGCATCTTACTCTATCACACCAACCACCTGCATGTCCTCTCTCACCACATCCATAAACCTTATCTTAGGCCTTCCTCTTTTCCTGTTACCTGGTAGCTTCAGCCTTAGCATCTTTTTCCCAATATACTCAGCATCCCTCCTCAGCACATGTCCAAACCAATGTAACCTTGCCTCTCTGGCTTTGTCTCCAAACCTTCCAACCTGGGCTGACCCTCTAATATACTTATTCCTAATCCAGTCCACCAGTGCAAATCTTAACATCTTTAACTCTGCCACATCCAGCTCTACCTCCTGCCTTTTTGTCAGTGCCACTGTCTCCAACCCATATAACATAGCTGGTCTCACTACCCTCTTGTAGACCTTCTCTTTCACTCATACTGGTACTCGTCTGTCACAAATCACTCCCTGACACTCTTCTCCACCCACTCCATCCTGCCTGCATTCTCTTCTTCACCTCTCTTCCACACTTACCATTACTCTGAACTATTGATCCCAAGTATTTAAACTCATCCACATTCGCCACCTCTACTCCTTGCATCCTCACCATTCCTCTATCCTCCCTCTCATTCACACACATATATTCTGTCTTAGTCCTGCTGACCTTCATTCCTCTTCTCTCTAGAGCATATCTCCATCTCTCCAGGGTCTCCTCCACCTGTTCCCTACTCTCACTACAGATCACAATGTCATCTGCAAACATCAGAGTCCACAGGGACTCCTGTCTGATCTCATCTGTCAACCTGTCCATCACCATTGCAAATAAGAAAGGGCTCAGAGCTGATCCTTGATGTAATCCCACCTCCACCTTAAACACATCTGTCATTCCCACCACAGACCTGACTGCTGTTGCACTACCCTCGTACATTTCCTGTACCACTCTTACATACTTCTCTGACACTCCCGACTTCCTCATACAATACCACAACTCCTCTCTAGGCACCCTGCCATATGCTTTCTCTAACTCTACAAAAACACAATGCAACTCCTTCTGACCTTCTCTGTACTTCTCCATCAACACTCTCAGAGCAAACATCGCATTTGTAGTACTCTTTCCAGGCATGAAACCATACTGCTGATCACTAATCATCACGTCCCTTCTTAACCTAGCTTCCACTGCTCTTTCCCATAACTTCATGCTGTGACTGATTAATTTAATCCCTCTGTAGTAACTACAGCTCTGCACATCATCCTTATTCTTAAAAATCAGTACCAAAACACTTTTTCTCTATTCCTCCGGCATCCTCTCACTTTCCAACATCTTATACATGTATATATAACATATCATACGTATTTATGTAACAACTGTGTACTTTCTCATAGCAGTTTTGAGTAGCTATAATTATAGTTAGCCCTTGTCTACTTGCATATTGTATTTAATGGATTTAGTGGTGACATAGTGATCTAATGCTTAGTGTTGTAAACTTTCAGTAGGACATTCCTGGTTTGATTTTGGACTGCGGTATATTATATGTGAGGTCTATATGTTCTTCCTTTGGTCATGTGAGTTTCTTTTAAGTACTCAGATTTCCTGTCACATTCCAGGAAGTGCAATGATTGGATTTGACATATTAGGTTAGTCATGATTGTGAGTAGGTGGTATTGAAGAATAGGTGAATTAGTACTAGTTACTTAATAAGGGCCTTGGCTTAAGTTGATTGCCATTGTTGAGATGACACCTTGGCACTCTAAATCTTGTTTTCTATTAATTACATGTAATGTTGACAGTAATTAAACATCTGTTGTTACTTATTTTTAATGAAGAATACTGGATCATTTTTAGCTATTTTATTGTAGGAGGAGGCAGTTTTCTTTCTTTGAGTATTGTTTAAGTTTTTTAGGATATGAGTGGCATATAATACAGTCAGCAGTAAAAAGGTGGTTGCTAGAGTTTTTCTTGCACTATTATCATTAATAATTATTAGATTATAAATATGTCCATATTAGCAAGCAGAATCAATCAAGTTTTGCCAGTTTTAGCAAATGATCATACAGAATTTGTCCTTCACAGACAAACACAAGATAACATTAAGAGTTATTTCGCTAATAGACTGTGCAAATAAAAATAATTAGCAAAAATAAGTTTGGACTTACATAAAGCATTTGACTTGGTGAATTGGATTCATTTAACTAGTCACTTAAGGAATATACATTTTCTAGTAATTTTATAAAGTTAATTATATGTCAATATCAAAATTCATATGCTTATGTTAAACTAGCTTCATATCTCTAAAAATCTTTTAAAGTAAATAAAGGTACAAAGCAAGAATGTCCTCTTTCACCCTTACTATTTGCCTTTGTTATAGAACCATTAGAATGAATAAGAAACTGTAGATTTTTAAATCAGCTGATAAATATTATTTTAAAATCCATCTATTTGCTGATGATATTTTTATTAACAATTGGAAATATTGAATCATCTTTAAATTCATTAATACATTCATTAATAGTTTTGAGAAAATATCAGTCCTAACTTTTAATAATAATAAAACTAAAATATTATTGCTTATTAAAAAAACTAAACAATAAACAAAAAATGTATTAGTTTTGATTGGAATAATGATCAATTGAAATATTTAGGTATTATTTTAACAATAAATTATAGAGATGTAATTTCAATTAACTTCAGACACATGCATTGCAAAATATACTACAAATTTAATGAACAAATGGGACAATTACTTTTTTTACAATGGAGGAAAGATTAACTCTAACTAAAATTATTACATTACCAAAAATATTATATATATTATTCAAAATTATCAATTTTCTCCCCTAAAAAGTATATATAAAAAATAATATTATCTTTAGCAAATTCTTTTGGTACCTTAATAAGCCTAGGATAGCTTTTGAACATATAAAAAATTGGGAAGGGGAGTTGGATTTTTGGATATTGAATCGTATATATTGTCTTCAGTTATTAAAAGAATACATTTATGGTTAAATACAAGTTATACTGCAAAAGGGAAAATAATGCAAGAATATACATTGAAAATGATAAAAGTATATCAGAGCTTTATAATTTAATTTTGCCAAATAATTTCATCTGGTTAATAAAAAATATTTCTTCAAAAGTAATTATACACTATCAAATTCTAATTATATTAATAATATTTTGAGTACATTTAAAAATGTTCTATATAAAAATTCTGACTTAGAGGCTTGGATATTTTCATTATTTCCTATAGACTTTACAGAAGATTATTTAGATTCTTCAGATAGGAATGCAGTGTTGGCCCTAAAGAATAAAGCTACAACTTTTTTGTAAGCAGATATTAAATAAAACAAAAAAAAAATATTCTTTAATGAAGCGATATGATATTAGCTCAAGAAACTGGCTTACTATACAAATTAATAGGCAATATTAATACCTAAATTAGAAGGTATAACAAATACTAATAAAAATACTTTCCAAATCTTCTAGAATATTTAATAAAATCTAGAGCTAATTTAAATAATAATAAAGGCTGTCTATAAAAAATATAAGGTACTTACGTATTATCGCAACCAGATTTTTGCGATAATACCGCTTTCTTTCCCATGGGTAATTTAAACCAGAAATGTATGCAGAATCACACAGGGAATGTTATCTTTAAAACAAAAACTTTGTTTAGGTAGGAATAACAGTGTAATATTTGAAGAATGGAGTATTTCATTGAAGGTATGCTGTTCCCAAAATCAAGTCACTCATATCACATTCCAAGTCCTATTTTGTGTTAGGCACATTCCAAACAGTAAACTAGCGACTGAGCAATCCACAAGTATGCTGCCATAAAACATCCACTAAACAGTACAACAGTAAGTAGTATCCACAAGGGTAACACCATCTGAATACAAAAAATAAAACCATTATTGGCAACGACTCCAAAAAATTATCTGACTACCACTTAACAGAACAGCCTCCGTTGTACAAGTACTTTTATAAAGTGTGCACATACATATTCCCTTACTTACATATTCTTTTTCACTTCAGTTCTATTTAACAGTTTGTAAACAATAAATCCAACCATTTACCAAAAAGAAAAAGATTTGCAGGTCTCCCTGCCTTATTCTCTGAAGAAAGTATTGTACAACTTATAAGTAATCCATGTTGCAGGACAGCAGAAGTTCAACCAAACATTTTCCCAGGTGTCTGACTTTCATTTCCTGCAGCACGTCAGTGTAACCAACTTTATAGTACACAGTCCAAGATTCACATCTCCGCATTGATTTACCTTACCAAATTTAAGGACAAACTAAGTCATACCCACTGAAAACCTCAAATTCCACCTTAACATAACTCCCACTATCCGTTTTCAGGCAAACAAACATATTACCGCAACCGCAAAAATCTGGTTGCGATAATACGTAAGTACCAAATATAAATTAATAAAAACCAAACAAATCCAATATTAAAAATGACTATTGGGACATTTTTATTCAAGTTAATGATATAAATATTTTAGATGAAGGAAAATGATTTTACAATCAGGAAAATCTTCATCACCTCCATATTGGAAAATCTTTTCACTGAAATTTTTACATAGACCTTTTATTACCCCTCATAAAACTGAAATTATGTACAAGAAAGAAAATATTAAATGCTGGAGATGAAAATTTAATTTAAAGGCAGACTGGTTACATATGAATTTTGATTTTAAAGTTCTAAATCCTTTCTGGGAAAAATATAAATATTTTCTTCCATGCATTCTGGTTAGACAAGTTTAAGTTAATTAAATCTTTAGTATTGTTCAGTGATCCAATTCCTCAGGTTATTCCAAAATCACAGTATCATCTTCTTTGAAATATTCTAGCAATAGCTAGAAAAGTTGTTACTATAAATTGGAAGAATACACATATTCCCTCGGTTAAAGAATTTGTAAATATTGTAGAAACTGCTCGTTATAATGAATTAAATGTTATTAAGATAAGAAAAAATTATAATAATACTAACCAGAATAGTTGATTAAACGTAGAGAATTTGTTAGAAAAAATACTACCTGAATTTTATTTTCTTCTTTTAAAGTTTTTTCCGATGATTTTTAAACTAAGAATATGGACTCTATAAACAGTTGTTTGTGAAATTTGATTTATTTCTCTGCTATATCTGATAATAATTTTAAAAATAAATATTAAAAAAGCTAAATTGCAAGCCTTTGTTCAAAGTATCATTTTGTAGCCAATCTGAATTGACTGTCCCCTCCCCCGCACTTTTCTGGAGGTCTGAAATTTGTCACTACCTGAAGATTCCTTGCAGTTTCATATATAAGTGATGGCTGTTATTGGAATGGAAAGGAAATGATTTAAAAGTAACTTTGTTCCCCAGAATGCTGTAGAAAATACTTTATTTTTATTTGTTTTAGAACTAATGCCATGTTCTTTTTTTCCCCTTACTAATATAAGTCTATAACAATAGATGACCAACTTTCTATTCTTTAACTTTGGAGAACTATTTTTTCTGAGGTACAGATGCCTTGTGACATATTTTTTATCTTGTCTTGTTATTCTGATCATATAGCCAAACCTCTCAACCTCTTTGGATAAGAAATCTGGACAAAGCCTATAGGGCTAAATACTACCTGACAGATCAAGCAAGGATTACCTTAGCAACAACATACTGTCTTCCTTCTCTATTATATGTTTCCCTTATTCTTACAAATATAGACACTACATTTAATACTAAACTAGCCTCCTGGTACTACAAAACAGCTAAATTTACAACCAGTAATCCTTATAAAACAAACCACTGCCTTTCATTAAAACAATTAAACTGGCTTGAATTCCCAAACCAGATGATATAATCAAAACAAATCATTTCCCATGATCTACTGTACTCTCCAAATGCCCAGCATTACAAAATACTCTACTGTACTATTCACTATTCATCCACTAGAGACGCTTGCTCTAGCAAGCAACTCTTACTATGTATCAGTAAGACATTCAACATGGCTGGAGACTCTCTCTACTCTCATTATGTGTCAAAACTCTGGCATGAAATCCCCACACAGTTAAAGCAGACAGAAAACGTAAATAACTTCATAACTTTGCTTGAACAGAACCTATGCTAATGATGGCTTTGTTCTTCCTGCTCACCTAGCTAGCTTTACTCAGATGTATTTTCTAATACTCTTACAGCCACTTTACTTCCTAATCTTTTGTACCTTATCACTCCTTCTCATACTGCACTAATTTCCTAAACTCTTCCTCTTTCTCTCACACCCCACCAATAACTACAATTCCTGCTCTGTTCATATATCCTCCTGCTCATTTCCATAATTTCTCCGTTCATATCTCTCTTATCATCAATTTTTAAGGTACATTACTATGTCTGTCTGTAAATTAATACTAACCTCAAAAAAAGTTTGATACTTTCCCTGCAGCCACCATGCCATAAATACATTAGCCATTGTTGTATTTTATTTTTCTATACAATAGGAAGTTGCTATGCTATTGGCCATGAGGCCCTTACAAGCCTAGCCAAGAATTTAGCCCATGTTCCAACAAGATAGCACCCTATGTCACTGTCCAGCAGGGACATAGGTGGAATCCCAGGGGTGTAGTTTCTGTTCCCCATCCAGTTATCCAGGTTGCACTTAAAAAGATATTTATTCAATATATGCTAATTTTTCTCTTTCTTTTTTTGTGTTAAAATGCTATGTTCATGCAAGAAATATTTTTAAAATCATGTAAATAAGCTAATCTACGGATGTTTTGCCTTGCAATTATAAATTAACATCACATGTAACTTAACTGTGGTGCTTTTATCCCCAGGCCTGCCCTGAAAATGGGTTTTACCCAGCTGGACTTTTACCAGTCAACAAAGACAAATAAATAAAATAACAAGGGACAAAGGCCCAGAAATAGGGAAATATTTTAAATATTGTTCTTATAAACTTAGTTGCTAGAACAGGTTTTGTGTTATCATGCATATTCTGAAGGCTATACTGCCAGAAACACACATGTATGTCATTATTTAGTGACTTAAATCATCTGAGATTTGCCAGAAAACCACAAATTTTATGAAGAACAGACCAAAAGTATGAGGCAAAATTTTGGACAGTTGAAAACTAACTATGTATACAGTGATCTGTTAAAGTACATGAAAATAACTCTCTATAAAACTGACTCCTTAATAATGGCACATTATTCTAGTTCCCAATCCCTGCTATGTGAAGATTCTTTTGTGGGGGGCTAAATGTAGGAATTTATTTATCAGTAGCATTTCTTTTATAACCAATGTTATGTTCTTTTTATCCTTATTATAGTCTTCTGTAATTCTACTGCCAAATATTGCCAACTTTATATTCATTACCTTTAGATTGTGTTTCAGATGTCTTTTAGCATTTTGGTCTTCTCTTTTGATGTTATTCTGCTCATTAACTGATTTGTTAATGTACAATACAATTGCTCTTCAGCAAAACTGACCCCTTGATAATGACAAAAGTACTACTTATACTCTGAGCTCTGTAGGACTTAGAAATTACTCTGTACTTTAGCAGGAAACCGTACTCTTGATGGCCACAACCATCAGTGAACCGAGGCACACAGCAACCGATTCCTGTTCCACTAACTGAGCTTGGGATATCCGGGAGTAAGTGCAAATGACTAACGTTCTGGTTCCAGTGCTAACAGTACATGATTTGAATCTTTCTGTCTTCATTTTCTTACTATGTGAGCTTGAGCAAGTCACTTAAACAGGCAGTGTTTGGGGCTAATGGGAATTTGGGCTAGACTCCCAGTGGTTTCCTGGAGTGCATGCATAGTAAGTTTGTATGAACCTATGCCCCTATCCCTTCATTCCTTTTTTCAGTACACATCACAACTATTACAGTACTGTTCCTATGTTATGCTTCTTCAGTCCATTATTAGCTATGGTGGCTATCAGTTTCAGTAAGTGTCCAAAGAAATTCATAGCTTTTCAATGCATGTTAATCTTTTCTGTAATGTTTTTCCAGTCATAATTTCAGTGGTTATGTGTTTAATGTACCAAACATTTCATTTCTGCAATGTCTTTTCCTGCGGCATTCCATTCCATTTTCAGCTTATTTCCCACAGTTGACTATATCATATTACATTAGCTATGATATTCTCTTGCTCAAGTACATTTTTACATTTATCAGTATATGTTTTGCCCTTTGCATAATTTCCCTAAGATACTATCTGTCAAGCAGGTCTGTAATCATCTCATGTGAAATGATGTATATAGTCACTTCAGCAATGCTTATTGCTATTCAAGTGGGCACTGGCCACCTATTAATACATCACTCTACCCCTGGCAAACTCAAATGTTGGACTATAAAAGTCTATGTTTTCATGGTCCATTACATAGTTTATTTCTCTCTGATGCATTTTGAATTGTGCTGTAAGTATTTTTTTTTACCTCAATCAGCACAAGTTGAAGAAAATAAGGTTGGCCATAATTTGATGAATAATAGATGGCTTAATTCAAATGCATTCTTTTTTTTTTTCAAATGTAATTTCTTTATATTGTGTAACACAGCTGACTTCTTAGAAAACATACATTAGCACTGCCACACATTAAGCATTTTCAGTACAATGGTTTGGTGACTGTTGTGAACACAAGCAATGCCAATGAGGCAAGCACAACATGGCTGTCAAAGATGCTCCATTCACAATATGTTACACATATATCTGCATTTTCCTTGTATAATGTTAAAAAGCAACAGCACAAATTCAAAAATTCCTGCTCATCGACTATTTTCTCCATCCATTGCACAGTATGCAATGTTGATAATGCACTTAATGTTTTTAAGAAGCATTGTAGGGTACTTTGTCAGCTCATTTTCACCTGTTGTTTTTCCCAGTGTTACACAGGAACTGCTGTATCACCTTGACTCCTGTCTTTCATATACTTCAGCTACATCTTGTCCATTCTTTGTGTTGTGCTTCTCCCATACATTTCATATGTCAGTTGTTTTCCATGCGCAACACTGCTTACCATATTTACATGCGTGATGCATGAAATGTCGCTATCAAGAACCATAAGGTTGGGGGGGGGGCATGGCCAAGATGAACACTGAGTAGCAGCAGATTTTATCAGCACCACTAAGGCAAATACTAATTTAAGGAATTTTTGTCTTTTTCTTGAAAACCCGGAATTCAATTTTATTTAATCTTGCTAAAGGACTACATTTGCTACAATACTATCCAAAAAAATATTGAAGAGGGCAGATTTTCCTGTCAAATATTATCTTGGATTTATTCTACTCATCTGAAATCTCCACAATGAGCTTTTCAAAAACCAGCAGTCAAGACTCCATCCTAAAAAAAGGAGTTTCAAACTTTATTAACCAACCTACAAGAATTAACAATCATAACTGACAAAAATAGACTCCAAAATTGACAATTTTAAAGAAAAAAGTACTAAACAAATGGACATACTGCATGAAGACTTACAACAACAAAAAATTCAGATTACAGGAATTGAGGAAGCACTCAATGACATGGACTGCAGAATTAAAGAGAATGAGAACAACACTGAATTCCTGCTTAAACAAAACACCTTACTACAAACCAAACTAGACGATTTAGAGAATAGATCATGTTGCAACAACATAAGGATTTTTGGGTTACCAGAAAACATTGAGGGAAACAGTATGGTAAGCTTCTTAACATCTTGGCTTCCAAAAACTCTAGATTTACCAGAAGCATTATCATTTGGTATCGAAAGAGCCCATAGGTCATTATCTTCTGCCAACACAAATAAGAAAATTCCCAGATCTGATAGTCAAGATTCCAGTCTTCATTTGATAAGGAAATGGTTCTCAAAACTGCATGGGCAAAGGCACCAATTAAAGTTAATGAGGCAGTAATACGCTTTGATAATGACTATTCTACCATGGTAATAACAAAGAGGAAAACATTCTTACCACTAATTAAAGAACTTAAAAAAGCCTAGCTGAAAACATATCTTTTGTTTCCTGCCAAACTAAAGATCTTACTATCGGATGGTCCCAAAATCTTTGAAGACTTGGACTCAGCCTTGATCTACATTAAAAATCATAAAATTCTTGAAAAAATAGAATAGATGGAGTGGGTTAGCCCATCACTTAAGAGAATGGCAACAAGTTCATGGAAATCCTCGGACAAGCAAAAAAGACTAAAAAATAAATGACTATTTTTATACTTATTATTTTAAGTCATTTTTCAGATTAACTTTTCACTTAATCCACATGGACTCTCATTTTACACTGTCGATAACAAGGTAAGCCAAATCTGATAATTTACATAGAAATCTGTTATATTATTTCTTATTTATGATGAAAGAGGCTAAAGTGAAATGGGGCAGCATTACAGCTAGAAATAAAATCACTTATACATTAATAATTATTTGCTGCAGTACAGACCTTTAATAGGAGAATATTATACGTATAAATATATGACAAACTGTGATTTGGTTCACTTTACTTCTCCTCTTCTTCCTGTACTATAGTTAATACCATACACATCTATATTTACATTACTAACATTTTTGCTTGCACTCTGCCCAATATATATATATTTGGAAAATATGTAGATAGCTGAACAGTTATGTTTTAAAAGACTAAAACGCTTGTTCTTATGGAAAGTTTTCAATGTTTATTGTTACACAAGGTAAAGCTTTAATTGTGCTATTTGCGAGTTGCTCAGAATGCCACACGCTTACTTTTTTTACTTTAATGTACATACGTTTGTTAAAAGCTTGAAATAATGCTACCTTGTTCATTTTTCCCACTGAAATGCAAGGAAAGACAATTTTTGAATCCTTATACACTCGTGCAGCATATTCTCGAGCCGATAACTTCTTTGAAACTCTCTGCAGCAGTGTGGGAATGGAACAAGATGGCTGGATGACCTTTGAACCCTAATTGTCGCACATACGCAACAAAATCTCTTCAGGACATTAAAAAATGTCATAGAATAGTCGCAGCATTACTACAATGAAAACAACAAGATATAATCAAAATGACATACAAAATGTGAGTTTGATTTTTCAATGCATTCTACACTGCTTTGTTCTATGTGATTTATACCTTATTTAGAATTTTATAAAGTAGCTAATGTGCCATGACTATATTACAGAACTATGATTACACACAGATCCAACTGTTGTTTATTTTGCTAGCTAGGTTACTTGTTCTTAAATACTATAATACTGGGTTATTGCTAGTAGGCTTAGAAAAATGATAGGTTTCCTGAGTACACTTTTAGGATTACCAATATTAGATTGAGTGTCAATGTATTTAATTTGCATACTCTTTTTAATAGAATGTGTTTCTATCTGCTTAAGTGATAGCAATAACTTACTGTATCAATATTTACAGATGTTCATAGTTATATATAATTCTTACATATTAAGAAAAGACAAATCTAAGGGTAGTATGGGAAAAAAAGACTATGAAAAAGACTTTTGAAATGCATGATTTGATGTATTCATAGTAGCATATAGATAATGGTCTTGTAGTTCATTGTTTTATTCTTATCTAGTCAATTGGTCAATTGAGATTGAATATGTAACTTATAAAAGTTAAAAATAACATATTTGTACATTACTATTTTTTTTCTTTTCTTTTCCTTCTCTCTCTTTCATAGATATGGTGCATAAGTATTCATAGTGATGAATACTCTATTTACTGCCTTTTAACGAGGCTTGATAAATAGCTCTTGAATGTATTTTATTCTATTAGGAATAAATATTTTCG
Source organism: Protopterus annectens (assembly GCF_019279795.1). Taxonomy (NCBI): domain Eukaryota; kingdom Metazoa; phylum Chordata; order Ceratodontiformes; family Protopteridae; genus Protopterus; species Protopterus annectens. The sequence continues at coordinate 900,931,486 of NC_056730.1, forward strand.
TAATATCTTTAAAGAATGACATATCTTTAACTATTTAATTGATTTAAATGATTTTCTTTGATCTAGTTTGGTGAAGCAAACTTTTCTCAATTAAGTAAAGTCACTTTAACCTTAGTTTTGATAATTTTTTATTAACCATTGAGCTAGAAACTTATGTTTACTTGGAATTTCAAAGATCTCTCTTTACAGAGGTCATGCGTGAGTATGATCAGTTAGCAACTTAAAATTATTATATTTACATTAATATATCTTGTTTATCAATATATGAGTGGTATATTTGTATAGTTAAACAATTAAAAGGAACAGTTCTTATAGTAATTTTGAAAACAAGTACTAAACACAAAATTAATGGTGGTAGCCAATATTCTGCTGTTACCGATGGGGGTAATCTGAGTGGTTGTCACTATTCAGATTGGGAGTTTATAACTCCAGGCTGGTAGCTGTTTTAGGTTTTAAAATCTTATACTATGTACATAGTTATAAAGTTATTTCTCATTTACCATCCACTTTATTCATCATATGTATGCATATGATTTACAATAACCCTAACTTCTGTTACACCCACATTAAACTATTACTTATAACTCTGAGATTCAGCACAATTGGTTCAGGAGGGAGAACTATTAGTAAATTACTAGGTAATAATGTGAATTATATGTTACTCAACATATATTTAGGATGGTTACATTAAAAAGTATCTCAATTAACATCAATGGTCTAAACAATCCTTGTAAAAGAGGAAGTTTGTATAGATATCTATCATTACAAAAATCCAATTTGATCTTTTTACAAGAGACTCATTTGCTGAAAGACAACATCAATAATTTAAATACTAATAAATACATTGTCTTAATGAGTTCAGAACATTGTTAAAAAAAAAAAAAAAGAGTGTTGCCATCCTTTGGAACAAATCATTACCAATTCCTAAGTTAATAAAAACATATCAAGACGATAAGGGAATGTTTTGCCTAGCCATAGTAGAAATCAATAAAAAAATCTTCACATTGATTAATGTATATTGGTTGCCAGGTATAGGTATCAATACTGTAAAGCAACATCTAAACCAAATTGTTCCCCTATCAAAAGGAAATATCATCATGGCAGGAGATTTTAATTGTATATTAAACAATGATGAGTCCAGTACACAGGGGAAAAGAAAAATAACTTCTCAGGCTAAACATTTAAATAACTTCATAGTAAATAACTGGGAAACTCGAACACAGTCACAAACAGCAAACTTCAAAAAGAACGCCAGTAATAAATCCAATGACTTAAAAATACGGACACAAATCTAGCGCTTTCATTCACATTTATTCACTTGTGAACTTCTTCAGAAATAATTATCCATCCACTCACATACAATTTATACATTTTAAATCAATCACGTTCTGTGATGTCATATAAAATTAGAACTTTTAAAGACACACAAAATAAAATGATTATATGTATTTGTGTAATTGTTGAATATCAAAACACTTTTTATAAAAAAATGTGTGTTTGTTATATAAAACCAAATCAGCACTAGTGTTGTCTAATTAATAAAAAAAACACTTCATATTTATAGATTCATTTAAACCAGGGGCAAAATCAGCTCCTAGATGCAACTGCCAAAGAGGCTCTTTACATTCTAAAAGAACTTTGATGTCACCCATAAATGTCCCTAATCTAAAACTGAAAAAATAAATTTCTTAAAATTATTACAAACCAAAGAATGTTTGTCCAAAGCGTTAACTAGATCTTTTTTCTTTATGGCCAAAAGATGCTCACTAATCCTTATATGGAGACATCTTGTAGTCATACCTATATAAAAACTAAAACATGTAGAACACTGAGCTGTGTAAACCACTTTATCAGTGCTACATGTAAAATAATTTTTTGACCAATAAATCTTTTCCAGGTGTGGAAAATAAATGGAAGAGGAATTACTTATGTATCTACATTGTCTACAATTTTGACATGCATAGGTGCCCTTAGTTGTAATATTTGAACCTTTATAATTTTCACTTAATTTAGTTCCCCATTCTAACATATTCTTGATGTTTTTAGTTCTCTTGAAAATAAAATTAGGTCCAAATTAGGTCCATCACCTATAACTTTTATCAAATCTTGGTTCCCCAAGAGTACCTTCCAATTATCCACGATAATCTGTTTGATACTCCACATCTCATTTGTGATAGGCAAAACAAATGCACATGAAAAATATTTGTCAGGTACATGTGATACTCTGTTAATTTTATTTTTATTTTTATTTATATTTTTCTCAGAAGCTGTAGAATAAGATAACAATATAGGGGAAGCTTTATCTTTTCTAAGTACTAATACTTATTTTTATTTATATTTTTCTCAGAAGCTGTAGAATAAGATAACAATATAGGGGAAGCTTTATCTTTTCTAAGTACTAATACTTTTTTGACAATATTTTTTATCCATGCTGAATTGTATCCCCTAGCTATAAAAAAAAGATGCAAGTAAATCTACTTCCTGAGAAAAAATTGCATCCTGCGATTTTAACCTACTGAGTCTAATAAGTTGTCCCTTCACTACTCCTTTTTTCATGTGATTAGGATGCAAACTATTTTTATGTAAATATTGATTTGCAAATGTTGCTTTTCTATAAATTCCACTAATGAATTGCTTAGAAGTGGTGTCATAAGTCACATGCAGATCTAGAAAGTTCAAACTCTCCCCAAAATCTCCAATAGAAAACCTTAAAAAAACTAGTAGTACTATTTAAAAATTTGACAAATTCTTCAAACTTTTCTAAAGTACCATGCCAAAGAAAAAATAAATCATCTATGTATCGACGATAGAATAAAATATTATTTCCAAAGTTGTTGTGATCAATGAATTTATTTTCCCAATTGGCCATAACAAGGTTAGCATATGCTGGTGCTACTTTGGCTCCCATTGCAACTCCAGCAATCTGTTTATATATTACCTTGTTAAATGTAAAACAATTATTGTCAAGTACTAATTCCATCAGGGTACAGATGGTGTTGATTTTGATATTATTATAACTACTATTAGAAGTTTAATATTCCCTCATAAAATCAACACCTATTTCTTGATCAATGCAGGTATACAAGGACACTACATCCAGAGAAGCAAAGGAAAAGGACTTCCCTAAATTTTCAAAGTCCCGAAGCAATTCTAATAAATGCCAGGAATCTCTAAGATAATATTTGGAAGCTTGCATAATAGGGTTTAGAAAAAAATCTAACCAAATTGAAAGAGGCTCAGTCTTGGAAATATGTGCAGAAATAATAGGTCTAAAAGGAGGATTTAAGCTATTCTTTTGTATTTTTGGAATACCAAACAGATGAGCCATTTGTGGATGTTCAACTAATAAATAAGTATAACTTTGATGGTCTAGTTCACCTTGACAAAACATATCAAAAAGACAAGTGTCCAGTTTAATAAAACTCTGAAAAACAAAATTAGCTTCCACTTTCTTATATGTTTTGTCATCATTTAACATGTTCTGAATAGACACATTATAGGTGTCAGTATCCATCAAAACTATTTTACCTCCTTTATCTGCCTTCATAACTCTTACCTCTCTGTTGTCACTGAGAGTTTTAAGAGCTTCTGCTTCTAAAGCTTCCAAATTACATCTACTTGTATTACGTTTTATTGCTCTAAATCCTGCCTCACATATATTCTGAAATACTTGGGGTGTGCCTAAAAGTGGTGGTTTATAAACATTAGGTTTTTTTAGGACCTGTGATAGGGACCTGGTGATGAATATCATTAAGAATGTATCTTAAATTAAGCTTCCTTAAAGTAAGCCTAAAATCAACTAAAGTTCTAGCTATATTGAAGGAATTCCCCAGAATAAATGAAAATCCCTTCTTGATAAGCTGGACTGTGGGCTGGGAAAGAACTAATTTTGATAAATTGTGGATTTGTATCTCATACTCTGAATAATCTGACTACCACTTCTTCTTGCCTTTGGTCATTCCTTTGCCCTTGTTCTGAACCACTTTGGACCAATTAGGCCCTCTCTTGTTCCCTTGTTTGTCCACCAAAAAAGGGGCATTAGTGTTAGAATTATTTGCTCCTTCATTCTTACAAGAAATGGCACCATCGTTATTATTATTTTGCAAATTGGCCTCAGACCCACCTACTGACTTATCACCGTTATTGTCTGTGGAGATAACAGAAGAATTGTTATTATTACCACTATTCGCATTAACATTAGATGTAACAGGCTTATTCACTTTAAAATCTGTCTCTGTACTGATGTTGTTATTGTGTGCATTACGAGCTCTGTTTTTCACCGAATAAGCAGTGTTGTTAGCATAAGCATTAATATCTCTTTTAAACTTTCTTTGTTTCCTGGCCACTATTGTGGCTCTCTGCCTATATGCCTTAGCTGCAATACTACAGTACAAATTGTCAAAACAAGAAAAACATGAAAAGTTTTTTATCTTTTTATCTGAATCATTCATTTTGTTTTTCACTTCTTCCATTTGTTTAACATAATACTTTATTAAAATGTTCATTAGTTGAATGCCAAAATCATTAAACGTGTCAACAAGTTGATGACACAAATTGTCACCGAAGGTGACACAATTAGGAAACTTATTAGTCCTTAGACCTTGCGGAACACATTTCCGTTTCACACATTCACTACACAGAACATATTTCAATGTCCAGCATTACGTATTTTAAAGTTGTTTTCTCAAGTTCGTAAATAGTCTGTTTACAAGTTTTTTGCTCTAAAAAAGAGCCAGAAGATGTCTCTTCAATTATAGAATTATTTACCTCTGGCTGAACTAATTCAGTGAAAGGATTGTTCTTATTTTGAAGAATATAATCCAAAACGCCATTCAAACTTAATGGCAGCTCTTCAGCCCGCGTCTTGTTGACTAGTGTATCCGGTACATTAGTGATAGTCTTCTGACCTACTCCGGAAATACAATATCCCTCTGGAGATACGCTGCTACCGATAACTGCACCTTCTAGTCCTCTTTAAATTGCAGTGGTAATGACGCTCGTGATTTGCTCAGAAAACAGAGCAAAATTATCAGGAACCGAGTGAGTAGATAAATTCAAGAGTGTATCCTGTGACATACTTAGAAACCAGGAAAAATCACGAACACAAAAACCAAATAGTAAACAACTGGGAAACTCGAACACAGTCACAAACAGCAAACTTCAAAAAGAACGCCAGTAATAAATCCAATGACTTAAAAATACGGACACAAATCTAGCGCTTTCATTCACATTTATTCACTTGTGAACTTCTTCAGAAATAATTATCCATCCACTCACATACATTTTAAATCAATTAAATGTTCTGTGATGTCATATAAAATTAGAACTTTTAAAGACACACGAAATAAAATGATTATATGTATTTGTGTAATTGTTGAATATCAAAACACTTTTTATAAAAAAATGTGTTTGTTATATAAAACCAAATCAACACTAGTGTTGTTTAATTAATAAAAAACACTTCATATTTATAGATTCATTTAAACCAGGGGCAAAATCAGCTCCTAGATGCAAAGTGTTAACTAGATCTTTTTTCTTAATGGTCAAAAGATGCTCACTAATCTCAATGTTCTACATGTTTTATATAGGTATGACTACAAGATGTCTCCGTATAAGGATTAGTGAGCATCTTTTGGCCATAAAGAAAAAAGATCTAGTTAACACTTTGGCCAAACATTCTTTGGTTTGTAATAATTTTAAGAAATTTATTTTTTCAGTTTTAGATTACGTTCCATCAGGGGCATTTATGGGTGACATCAAAGTTCTTTTAGAATGTAGAGAGTCTCTTTGGCAGTTGCATCTAGGAGCTGATTTTGCCCCTGGTTTAAATGAATCTATAAATATGAAGTGTTTTTTTTATTAATTAGACAACACTAGTGCTGATTTGGTTTTATATAACAAACACACATTTTTTTATAAAAAGTGTTTTGATATTCAACAATTATACAAATACATATAATCATTTTATTTCGTGTGTCTTTAAAAGTTCTAATTTTATATGACATCACAGAACATGTGATTGATTTAAAATGTATAAAATGTATGTGAGTGGATGGATAATTATTTCTGAAGAAGTTCACAAGTGAATAAATGTGAATGAAAGCGCTAGATTTGTGTCCGTATTTTTAAGTCATTGGATTTATCACTGGCGTTCTTTTTGAAGTTTGCTGTTTGTGACTGTGTTCGAGTTTCCCAGTTATTTACTATTTGGTTTTTGTGTTCGTGATTTTTTCCTGGCTTCTAAGTATGTCACAGGACACACTCTTGAATTTATCTACTCACTCGGTTCCTGATACTTTTGCTCTGTTTTCTGAGCAAATCACGAGCGTCATTACCACTGCAATTCAAAGAGGACTAGAAAGTACAGTTATCGGTAGCGGTGGATCTCCAGAGGGATATTGTGTTTCCGGAGTAGGTTGGAAGACTATCACTAATGCACCGGATACACTAGTCAGCAAGACGTGGGCTGAAGAGCTGCCATTAAGTTCGAATGGCGTTTTGGATTATATTCTTCAAAATAAGAACAATCCTTTCACCAAATTAGTTCAGCCAGAGGTAAATAATTCTATAATTGAAGAGACATCTTCTGGCTCTTTTTTAGAGCAAAAAACTTGTAAACAGACTATTTACGAACTTGAGAAAACAACTTTAAAATACGTAATGCTGGACATTGAAATATTTTATTTAAGTGAATGCGTGAAACGGAAATGTGTTCCGCAAAGTCTAAGGACTAATAAGTTTCCTAATTGTATCACCTTCGGTGACAATTTGTATCATCAACTTGTTGACACATTTAATGATTCTGGCATTCAACTAATGAACATTTTAATAGAGTATTATGTTAAACAATGGGAGAAGTGAAAAACAAAATGAATGATTTAGATAAAAAGATAAAAAACTTTTCATGTTTTTCTTGTTTTGACAATTTGTACTGTAGTATTGCAGCTAAGGCAGATAGGCAGAGAGCCACGATAGTGGCTAGGAAACAAAGAAAGTTTAAAAGAGATATTAATGCTTATGCCAACAATACTGCTTATTCGGTGAAAAACAACAGAGCTCGTAATGCACACAATAACAACATCAATACAAAGACAGATTTTAAAGTGAATAAGCCTGTTACATCTAATGTTAATGTGAACAGTGGTAATAATAACAATTCTTCTGTTATCTCCACAGACAATAACGGTGATAAGTCAGTAGGTGGGTCTGAGGCCAATTTGCAGAATAATAATAATGATGGTGCCATTTCATGTAACAACGAAGGAGCAAATAATTCTAACACTAATGCCCCTTTTTTGGTGGACAAACAAGGGAACAAGAGAGAGCCTACCTGGTCCAAAGTGGTTCAGTACAAGGGCAAAGGAAGGACCAAAGGCAAGAAGAAGTGGTAGTTGTATCAGATTATTCAGAGTATGAGATACAAATCCACAATTTATCAAAATTAGTTCTTTCCCAGTCCACAGTCCAGCTTATCAAGAAGGGATTTTCATTTATTCCGGGGAATTCCTTCAATATAGCTAGAACTTTAGTTGATTTTAGGCTTACTTTAAGGAAGCTTAATTTAAGATACATTCTTAATGATATTCATCACCAGGTCCCTATCACAGGTCCTAAAAAACCTAGTGTTTATAATCCACCACTTTTAGGCACACTCAAAGTATTTCAGAATATATGTGAGGCAGGATTTAGAGCAATAAAACATAATACAAGTAGATGTAATTTGGAAGCTTTAGAAGTAGAAGCTCTTAAAACTCAGTGACAAGAGAGAGAGGTAAGAGTTATGAAGGCAGACAAAGGAGGTAAAATAGTTTTGATGGATACTGACACCTATAATGTGTCTATTCAGAACATGTTAAATGATGACAAAACTTATAAGAAAGTGGAAGCTAATTTTGTTTTTCAGAGTTTTATTAAACTGGACACTTGTCTTTTTGATATGTTTTGTCAAGGTGAACTAGACCATCAAAGTTATGCTTATTTATTAGTTGAACATCCACAAATGGCTCATCTGTTTGGTATTCCAAAAATACAAAAGAATAGCTTAAATCCTCCTTTTAGACCTATTATTTCTGCACATAATTCCAAGACTGAGCCTCTTTCAATTTGGTTAGATTTTTTTCTAAACCCTATTATGCAAGCTTCCAAATATTATCTTAGAGATTCCTGGCATTTATTAGAATTGCTTCGGGACTTTGAAAATTTAGGGAAGTCCTTTTCCTTTGCTTCTCTGGATGTAGTGTCCTTATATACGTGCATTGATCAAGAAATAGGTGTTGATTTTATGAGGGAATATTTAACTTCTAATAGTAGTTATAATAATATCAAAATCAACACCATCTGTACCCTGATGGAATTAGTACTTGACATTAATTTTTTTACATTTAACAAGGTAATATATAAACAAATTGCTGGAGTTGCAATGGGAGCCAAAGTAGCACCAGCATATGCTAACCTTGTTATGGCCATTTGGGAAAATAAATTCATTGATCACAACAACTTTGGAAATAATATTTTATTCTATACATAGATGATTTATTTTTTTTTTTAGAAAAGTTTGAAGAATTTGTCAAATTTTTAAATAGTACTACTAGTTTTTTAAGGTTTTCTATTGGAGATTTTGGGGAGAGTTTGAACTTTCTAGATCTGCATGTGACTTATGACACCACTTCTAAGCAATTCATTAGTGGAATTTATAGAAAAGCAACATTTGCAAATCAATATTTACATAGAAATAGTTTGCATCCTAATCACATGAAAAAAGGAGTAGTGAAGGACAACTTATTAGACTCAGTAAGTTAACATCAAGGGTTGCAAATTTTTCTCAGGAAGTACATTTACTTACAACTTTTTTTATAGCTAGGGGATACGATTCAGCATGGATAAAAAATATTGTCAAAGAAGTATTAGTACTTAGAAAAGATAAAGCTTCTCCTATATTGTTATCTTATTCTACAGCTTCTGAGAAAAATATAAATAAAAATAAAAATAAAATTAACAGAGTATCACATGAACCTGACAAAGATTTTTCATGTGCATTTGTTTTGCCTATCACAAATGAGATGTGGAGTATCAAACAAATTATCGTGGATAATTGGAAGGTACTCTTGGGGAACCAAGATTTGATAAAAGTTATAGGTGATAGACCTCATTTTATTTTCAAGAAAACTAAAAACATCAAGAATATGTTAGAATGGGGAACTAAATTAAGTGAAAATTATAAAGGTTCAAATATTACAACTAAGGGCACCTATGCATGTCAAAATTGTAGACAATGTAGATACATAAGTAATTCCTCTTCCATTTATTTTCCACACCTGGAAAAGATTTATTGGTCAAAAAATAATTTTACATGTAGCGCTGATAAAGTGGTTTACACAGCTCAATGTTCTACATGTTTTAGTTTTTATATAGGTATGACTACAAGATGTCTCCATATAAGGATTAGTGAACATCTTTTGGCCATAAAGAAAAAAGATCTAGTTAACGCTTTGGCCAAACATTCTTTGGTTTGTAATAATTTTAAGAAATTTATTTTTTCAGTTTTAGATTACGTTCCATCAGGGGCATTTATGGGTGACATCAAAGTTCTTTTAGAATGTAAAGAGTCTCTTTGGCAGTTGCATCTATGACCTGATTTTCCCCCGGGTTTAAATGAATCTATAAATATGAAGTGTTTTTTATTAATTAGACAACACTAGTGCTGATTTGGTTTTATATAACAAACACACATTTTTTTATAAAAAGTGTTTTGATATTCAACAATTATACAAATACATATAATCATTGTATTACATGTGTCTTTAAAAGTTCTAATTTTATATGACATCACAGAACATGTGATTGATTTAAAATGTATAAATTGTATGTGAGTGGATGGAGAATTATTTCTGAAGAAGTTCACAAGTGAATAAATGTGAATGAAAGCGCTAGATTTGTGTCCGTATTTTTAAGTCATTGGATTCATCACTTTCGTTCTTTTTGAAATTTAAATAATTTCATTGGTTCATATCATCTATATGATATATATGAGCAAGCTGACCATAACTCATTACAAAATACTTTTTTCTCACATAGGCATAATTCCTATTCTAAGACAGATAGAATATTAATTTCTAATCAAATAGTTAATGATTTAACTAAATCCATGATTATTTCTTGCCCGCTCTCTTACCATAACTCAATTACTTTTGAACTCTTCATTAATACAACATTCAATGTACAGATTAAATAATTCCAGCATATCTTTTTCAACTACAAGACTTTAGAGAATTCCTAATTCAAGAAACCCATAACTTTTTTGAAACTAATAACACCTCACATCCGTTAGATATATACATATGGGATGCCCTTAAAGCATATTTATTTGGACAAATTAATAGATGGTACTATAATAAAAGGAAAGCTTGGGATAAAACCTTAAAAGACATACAGTACAAATTAACCAAGAAAGGGTATAACGAACTTCACCAAAGGCAGGAACACGAATCCCAACTCTCCACACGCAGTTCTATTTGATTTTATTTTATTTTAAGTGCGTTAAAATATCATACACTTTTCGTCAAAGTCAAATGCCTTAACTTCTTCAGAAACTTCAAACAGCATCAGCTGGCCACCTTTATAGTGTGGCCATAATTAACATTCATTATCCAATTAGTGTGTTAAAAGCATATACCAAAAAACTAAAAACATCTTTCCCTATAAATAACACAATCCTTTAATGCAATTTATACATCATGTAAAACCTTTAAATATCATATACCTAATAAATATTTTAATAAATATATATATATATATATATATATATATATATATATATATATAAATGTTAGTATATATAAAAAATATCTATATAAAAAATTTATATATATCTATATAAGAAATATATATAATATATACATAAAACTAAATATGAACTTGTGTGTATATACTCGTATTTACTTGTGGCTACTATTTGATCCCGTATCATTTAAAATGCAGTTTATACAGTGGGACTGTTATATGTTTAAATCCACCTCAAGTAACAAAAATTTTTTTTGTTTATTTGACTGGTTACCTAATTATTTATTTATTTATTTATTTGTTTCCTGAATAATCACTCATGATGTTAAAAATATTTAAATAGATATTATTTTCAAATATTATTTTTATATAAATATTGTTTTATTTATATATTTATATTTTAATATTTTAATACACCGTGCACCCTACTAGCACTCACTATTATTACCTTTCTAAATTTTTTAACCTTAGAAAACACATAATGGAGCTCATTTCATTAATGCCTGGAACTTGACAAGCATTCGTTCTAAGTTGCCATAGAAGTTCTTTCCTCTCCAATTTCAAAGACTGATGTCCTCCCCTTTTATCATTTACTAACTGGTCAATAACTCTGAATTTAAATTCATGTCCAGTATACTCACTGGTATGCCTAGCTAGTGCATTTTCCATCTTATTCCTATTGATGCTATAGATATGCTCGTATATTCTTTCACTAAGCTTTCTATCGGTTTTACCGATATAGAAAGCTGGGCAGCATATACATTTTGCTAGGTATACTACTTGTTTGCTACTACAATTAAATCTCCCATTGGACCTATATCTCGTACTACCTATTTTAAAATTACAACCTTCGTCAACGTATTTGCAAAAGTTGCACATATTACACTTGTACATACCTTCTTTATTAGTAAGTGGTCGGCTATTACTTTCCAAAATTTCCTTTAAGTTGTTTCCATGACTATATACAATTTTTGGTCTTTCTGGGAATAGGTCTCTAAAATATTTATCGTTAATTAAGAACTCCCAATTTTTCATAATGGTATTTGCTATAATATGGGAGTCTATATTAAAAGTACATATAAAACCACTAGTGTTGGTCAATTCTTTGTTACTATTATTTAACTCCAGGCTTCTACATTTTTCTTTATTAAAAATTGGGACATAGTCGCCTATTAGTCTTTTGTACTGGACTTCCCTAATGATCTCCTGGATGAAGTACAAGGGGTACCCCCTTTGTATAAAAAAATTTGACATTAGAGTACACTCATCTTTAAACTCTTTATCCCTTGTCGTCATCCTGGCTGCCCTAACTAGTTGCCCCTTAACTACTGATCTCTTCTGGTATGTAGGATGGCAGCTAGTGTAATGTAAATACATATTGGAGTGGGTCTCTTTCCGATAAATTTTAGAAACAAAAATCTTGTCATCATAGTCCTTCCTTAAGTCAACGTCCAGGTATGCTATTTTATCTTTACTATAACTAGACGTGAAACTCAGGAAGTTAGTGCTATCATTAAACATTTCTAAAAGACCTTGTAATTCAGCTTCTGTTCCTTGAAATAGAATAAATATATAGTCTAAAAAGCGTGTATAAAACAATATATTTTCTTTAAAATCTAAGTTAAGCACAAATGACCTTTCCCAGTACGCCATTACTAGATTTGCCAGACCTGCTCCACATGGACAGCCCATTGCCACTCCAATTTTTTTGGTGGAAAATATCATTATTAAACATTACATAATTATAAGAAAGAACTGTGTCTATCAGTTCTTCAACTAGTTTAATTTCACTAGTAGGCGCATCCAAAATTCTTAACATGTATGAAACCCATTCAATTCCAACTGCATGTGGGATGGATGAATAAAGGTCCTTTACATCCACTGTGACAAAAAAGCCATCAGCACAAAACTCCAATTTATTTATAGCTTGTAAAAAAGACCAAGAATCTTTCGAAATTTGATTTTCACATTTAATATATTTTTGTAAAATTTTATCTAATACCTTAGCACAGGTATATGTAATGCTATCTCTCCCATCCACCAGGGGTCTCATAGGTGGGTTATTTACATTTTTGTGCACCTTAGGGATCCCAAAAATAACTAGGGTCCTTGGTGCTGGTTGCTGTAGGTATATGTACAAACTTTTATCTATTCTCGCTTCAATGTACAACTCTTCTATAAAAGCCTTAACCTTCCTATAGGCCCCATTCATTTCATTCCTAGAGGCCTTCACGTATGTATCACTATCCAGCATCTTAAACATCCTTGCATTATAGTCATCAATAGTCATTATAGCAAGGCCCCCACCTTTGTCCGGTTTCATAATGCGAATTGGACCTTGTCTTAAAAAACTCAAAATGTCCCTCTCTTCCTTACTTATATTATGCTTATGGCTATTAGTGTGACCCGGTGTTGTTTTAACTTTTTTCAAATTCCTTAAATTAACCTCATTGACCTTTTCAAAAAGTGCTAAAAGTGGATGTAAAGGAGGATTATATACACTGGAAACATAAAAATCAGATTTATTGTTCAAATTTTCCCCCATTAGAACCAATAAATTAAGTTTCCTAGTGAAAATCTTAAGGTCAATTAAGGTATTAGCCACATCAAACTGGACAGAGGGTACAAAGGTGTATCCTTTCGATAGCAAATCTATTGTTTCTGGACAGATAAACATGTCAGTGTAGCTAAAAACTTTAAAGTCTTGGCTAGAATTAAAGAGTACATTACAGAGGTAAAACCGATAGAAAGAATATACGAGCATATCTATAGCATCAATAGGAATAAGATGGAAAATGCACTAGCTAGGCATACCAGTGAGTATACTGGACATGAATTTAAATTCAGAGTTATTGACCAGTTAGTATACGATAAAGGGGGAGGACATGAGTCTTTGAAATTGGAGAGGAAAGAACTTCTATGGCAACTTAGAACGAATGCTTGCCAAGTTCCAGGCATTAATGAAATGAGCTCCATTATGTGTTTTCTAAGGTTAAAAAATTTAGAAAGGTAATAATAGTGAGTGCTAGTAGGGTGCACGGTGTATTAAAATATTAAAATATAAATATATAAATAAAACAATATTTATATAAAAATAATATTTAAAAATAATATCTATTTAAATATTTTTAACATCATGAGTGATTAGTAGGGAAACAAACAAATAAATAAATAATTAATCAGGTAACCAGTCAAATAAACAAAAACATTTTTTGTTACTTGAGGTGGATTTAAACATATAACAGTCCCACTGTATAAACTGCATTTTAAATGATACGGGATCAAATAGTAGCCACAAGTAAATACGAGTATATACACACAAGTTCATATTTAGTTTTAAGTATATATTATATATATTTCTTATATAGATATAGATATATTTTATATAGATATTTTTTATATATACTAACATTTATATATATATATATATATATATATATATATATATTTATTAAAATATTTATTAGGTATATGATATTTAAAGGTTTTACATGATGCATAAATTGCATTAAAGGATTGTGTTATTTATAGGGAAAGATGTTTTTAGTTTTTTGGTATATGCTTTTAAGACACTAATTGGATAATGAATGTTAATTATGGCCACACTATAAAGGTGGCCAACTGATGCTGTTTGAAGTTTCTGAAGAAGTTAAGGCATTTGACTTTGACGAAAAGTGTATGATATTTTAACGCACTTAAAATAAAATAAAATCAAATAGAACTGCATGTGGAGAGTTGGGATTCGTGTTCCTGCCTTTGATACAGTACAAATTAGACAAACTAAAACACAAAGATAAACCTATCAACAGAAATGCAATATAATTAAATAATCAGGATAAATTAAATAATCAGTATAAGGAAATATTAATTCACCACAAAACTAGAATTTGTTTGGAAAAATATAAATGCATATCTTTCTCTATGAATCCTAAACATTTAAGTTATCTCAAAAACAAGATGGAAAGACTTAACAAACATAGTCATATTAAAGAGATCTATTCTATAAAGAGAAAAAAGAAAGTTTTTAATCTATCTGACATATTAAATTAATTTAAAAAACATTTTCTTAAACTCAATCAAAATAAAATCAAAATGGAATCTAAAGGTAAAATAAAAGAATATATTAATAAATATATTAATAAAAAAACTTAGCAAGCTACAAAAAGAGTTTATAGACAAACCTATGACCTTCATTGATGTTCAGACCCAAATTAATGAACATAAACTTAACAAAGCACCAGGCAATGATGGTATCATTCCAGAACTCTATAAAATTTTGCCCAAGATAGCCCTGACTTTATTCCAAAAAGTGTTCTTAATGGTCCAAAATTAATCCAAACATCCCCCATCCTGGAAATACACATTTATTTCACCTATATTGAAGTCTGATAAAAACCCAAAGAATTGCTCTTCGTATAGACCCATTTCATTATTGAACATTGACTATAAAATGTTTATGAATATTTATGCTGAAAGACTGCAAAAATTCCTTCCACAATTAATAGATGAAGATCAAACTGGCTTTATTTGTAATAGAAATACTTTCGATAACATTAAAAGAACCTTAGCATTAACAGACTATTCCCAAAGAAAGAAAAAAGACCTGACTTTAATTAGCTTGGATATTAACTCTGCCTTTGCTTCAGTAAGGTGGGATTATTTATTAATTTTGATTGAATGTTTAAATTTCTCAAATAACTTTATAAACTTAATAGAATACTTATATATAGGGGCATTAGCATATATTAAAATCAGTACATATATCTCACAACATATCCCCATTATTAAATGAACTAAACAGGGCTGCCTATTATCTTCTTTGATATTTACGTTGGTAATGGAACCTTGGGTGAATGAAATACGGAATACTGAAAATATAGAAGGATTAAACATTAATGCTGATACCTCATCTAAAATTCAGCTCTTTGCTGATGATGTCCTTATAACTACAAAAGGGAATGATTCTTCCATTGCATCTCTATTTTGAATCAATGGATAGGTTTCAAAAAATATTTGGATTAGCTTTCAGTGAAGATAAAACCAAAATACTTCCCAGCTATACAACTAAAAACAAAATTAAAAGGAAACCTTATAAATATGATTTACTTACTGATCAACTTGCATATTTAGGAATTATTCTAGCCAAAGACATCAAGACTATAACACATTTAAATTATAATAAATGTTTTGAAAGTATACAGACACTTAGATCTGGATGGAAAACAATTTTTTTACAATGGAAGAAAGACTAACTATAATCAAGATGATAATCCTTCCCAAGATTCTTTACTTTATTCAATCTTTATTACTATTACCTCCTAAATCTTTAATTAAGAAACTAAATTTAATGTTATTACGTTTTTTGTGGACACCCAAAAGACCTAGGATATCTCTTAATTATCGCACAAATAGCTAGACTAAAGGAGGAATAGCCTTCTCAAATCTAGACCTATATTCCATTTCGACCATAATCAAGACTTTATCTCTATTAGTGGACTCAACTTATGCAGCCAAATGGAAATTTTACACAAGAGAAAAAATCTTCACCTGGATACTGCAGCCAACGATGTATAGATGTAATGCATAGAGATACGTCCAGCAGATAAAGGGGGAGGTATAGTGATTCTTGACAGGGACACTTATATACAAGGTATGATGGACTTACTTAATAATGATGGGACCTACCAGGTCATTTCATGTGCTGTGGTTAAAGCAGTTATTGACAAAGTACAATTTTTAGTCTTTGACCTTCTTATTACAGGTATGGTTACACAGTCACTTTTTGAGTATTTTACTGTTGAATTTCCAATGGTTCCCAACATTTATGGGTTACCGAAAATTCATAAACAACTTGCTAATCCCCCTATACACCCAATTGTGTCTAGTAGGGGATGGGCTACACAGCCTCTCTCAATTTTTGTAGAGAATACCCTATGTCCTATCTTGAGTGGATGCACAACTGTGTTAAAGGACACTAAGGATTTCCTTGTAGAGTTAGGTGTACACCTTGAAGCACTTGCAGATCCATGCTGGCTGGTTACATTAGACATAGAATTGCTTTTTACAACAATCCCGAATGACTGAGGTATTGAAAGTGTCAGAGACCTTTTACATACAAAGGAGATGCAACCTAATAAGATTAGTTTAGTGTGTGCACTGCTTGAGATTATCTTCGAAAACAACATTTTTTATATTCAGAGATGAATATTATATACAGAAGGTTGGCATGGTTATGGGTATTGCCTGTGCCAACAGCTACGCCAACCTCTCTCTTGTTCAATGGGAGGTTAATCATGCGATTAACAACAGTGAATTTGCTATGTCCATTGTCTGGTATAAACGTTTTGTGGACGATATCCTCCTTTTGTGGCATGATACAGAGGAGAGCCTTAAGGAATTTATTGTATACATCAACAATGTGACTACATTCCTTAAATTTACTCATAAATATTCTGACAGGGAGATAGAGTTTCTAGATGTCAAGGTTAGTAGAGATGCATTTCATTTAGTATCTACTACTTTATATAAGAAACCCATCAAGAAGAATACTGTATTTCATAACAGCAGTATACACCCTAAACATACTAGAGGAAATGTCCTGAAAGGGCAAATTTATCATGTTATGCGTTTGCATAATGATGATATTGCTTTACAATCAGCACTATTTGTGCTAAAACAAGAGTTTATGTCAAGAGGGTATAGAGAGCACGATATAGACACACAACTGGAACTAGCATGGAGAGAGAAAAGTGGTAGGTGTAAACCATATTATAATAAGCAAGTTGGAGTATGTAGTAGTGATAACATCTATACAGGCCCTAATAATACTACTGAGATGGATGCACTTAGAATGCCACTCACATATGCTAGTAATATTAATATAGTGTGCAATATTATTAAGAATAATTGGGACATTCTTTCTAATGTTAAAGAGTTAAATGGAGTTATAGGACATGAACCTAGATTCACCTTTAGGAACAACAGGTCCTTGAAAAGACAGCTCTGCTACAAGATTGACAATGTCAATATATTAAGAATAATTGGGACATTCTTCTTAATGTTAAGAGTTAAATGGAGTTTCACCTTTAGGAACAACAGGTCCTTGAAAAGACAGCTCTGCTACAAGATTGACAATGTACAACAATATAATCAATCTGACAGTTTAGGTACATACTGTTGTAGGAGGTGTACAGCCTATCAATATATACACGTGGGAGGCCGCTTTTTACATCCACACAAGGGGTTCACCTTTGAGTCTAATTTTTATGCTGATTGTCAAACGAAGAACGTGGTTTACTTTAGTTATTGCACAATCTGCTATGCTTTTTACATAGGAAAGACCAATCATCCTTTGAAAGACAGAATACTGGAGCATATAAGGGATGTTAGGAATGCTAAGGAAAGCAGCGCACTTGCAATGCATGTCAAAGAAGAAGGTCACACACTTGGTTTTAAGTTTTTTGTACTTAAAATAGTCCCTGTCAATAAAAGAGGAGGTAATTTGAATAGTCGTACAGAAGGTATTGAGCAGGAATGGATACTCAAATTCCAGGCGGATGTACCACCTGGACTCATAAACGGCCTTAGGCATAGACCATATAGGTGGACGCCTAGGGGCGCCGTTCTAGCAGGGGCGCTTTTCTAGTATTTATTTGGTGTAGGTAGACCAAGATGAGGGCACCAGGTGGTATGGTAGGGAGCACCGTGGAGCCCTTTTGCCTAGGGCACCAGTTGACATAAGGCCGCTCCTGGGCTGGACTTAATAATAAAGTATCCTTAAAACCTTTTTTAAGGGCAAGATCACTGAAACATTAATATTTGTATGTATTATGTATATATAGTACATACTTTTAGTAATGTTTACTGTGCTTAGCCTCTCTATATATATTGTTATACTTTTTATATGTGCTGCATTTTCTGAACAGACAGATTACATACTTATGTATTTTATGAATATATTTGTGTTTTATATATATATATATATATATATATATATATAATTTTAATACATGGCTTTATGAAGGCATTATTAGAGTTTTAAATAGTTAGGACATGTGTATAGTTGTTGACCATTTCATTTTATAACATTAGCACCTTGGTGTGCTAGCACTTTAAATTTGCACTCCACATGCTTTTATGTCTTGTTTTTATTGGTTGCTATGTGACTTATGAGTCTATTTAAAATGTTTTGTTAAACCTGTTTAATGTTAGTCTGATGAAGCAGGAGCTGTGCACGAAAGCGCTTACTTTCTCTGTGTTCTGTTATATTAAACATACTTTTGCTAACGTACCTGCTGTGTGCTACCAACTTTTTTTCTCCAAATGGAAATTTTACTGGGAATTAATAAGTGCTGAGCTTATCACAGAACCACAGATCTACAAAACTGATTTACTTAATAATCCTATGTTATGGATTATAAAAGATTTCTTTACCACCCATACTATATCAAAACACTCTTCAAATTACATTTCCAATATCTTAATACCCTTTAGAAACTTCATATACAAATATCCCATTTATAAAAAAATTGATTTTTTTGATATTTCCTATAGCATTTACACAAGATATCATAATATCTTCTGATCCAAATAAAAACTTACTTCTTAAACAAAAAGAGTTAATTTATTGGTTTCAGATGACGTCTGATAGAGAAGTCAAAACTTTACAGTTGCTTACACAAGAATTTAATTTAGATGAGTCTATTTGGCTACACATACAATCTTTGAGACAGATACTATTAAACAAAATTGACAGTAAGTATACTGTGGCAGGACCAAATACTTCCATTTTGGTGGATTATCTGGCATCGAATATACAACATAAATCCACTCAAAGGTAAACTTTCTCATAGTTATAGGATCATAAGAGAAGAAACCTATAGTAGTCCAGATAGCTATTGGAAATATTATCACACTATCAATAATGAATTACCTAAAGAACAAGATAAAGTATATATTTTGGAATCAGCTGGTAAAACTACATCTTCTCTTAAGTGGAAATTATATATGTGGAGGTTTATGTATAGATCATTTTACATACCTGAAATTATGAACAAAATCAATAACAAAAATAACATATGTAAAAGATGTAAATCAGAAATAAATATTGGATGGGCACATATGTTTTACGATTGCTCTGAACTGAAAGTTTATTGGGAAAATATTAACAATATGTTACAACCATTATTCACTGATTGTTTTTCTATAAATAGATATATGGTACTCTTCAATACATCAATACCTAACTGCGTTAAAAAAATAAAACTTCCTATACTCTGGTCAATATTAGCAGTAGCCAGAAAAAAACATTATCAGGAACTGGATTTCTGAATCCCCTCCATCTTTTACAGAGTTTAAAACAGGTATTATTGACCTATGTCATTTAAAAATTCTAACCATCAAATCTCAAACAACTAGGAAAACATATACTTAAAACTTGTGGGTGAGTTTACAAAATCTGTTAAAAAAGAATAAACTGTTCATGGTAATTTGATGTTTGATTAGAAATGTTTGTTTACAAAAGTGGATGCATTTGTAAATACCTTAGTTATTTTAGTTATGTTATTTATTTGAATATATTTTACCAATTGTATGTTAAATCTCATATGATCATTTGTTAATACATGAAAATCAATAAAAATTGTTAAAAAAAAAAAAAAAAGAACCATAAGGTTAATAAACTCATTAATGAAAAATGAAGTGTTTGGTTTCCTTGTGTCAGTGTTTCACTCTCTCTTTGCTTGATGGTTTAGCCATACTCTGCCTCACCTGTACTCAATGCTAGATTATGTGTCTAGTGCATATGAAGCTGAAAATTATATGTGGCCTATTTAGTGTTTCAATAGCATATGATTTCAGACTAAAGTGGAAAAAGAAATGGCAGGGCCTACTTCATGTGTGCCTTGAGATTCAGCCCCATCACTTCTTCTTCTTCTCTTTCGGCTGTTCCCGTTAGGGGTCGCCACAGTGGATCATCTGTTTCCATTTCTTCCTGTCCTCTGCATATTGCTCTGTCACACCAACCACCTGCATGTCCTCTCTCACCACATCCATAAACCTTATCTTAGGCCTTCCTCTTTTCCTCTTACCTGGCAGCTCCATCCTTAGCATCCTTTTCCCAATATACCCAGCATTCCTCCCCAGCACATGTCCAAACCAATGCAATCTCACCTCTCTGACTTTGTCTCCAAACTGTCCAACCTGAGCTGACTCTCTAATATACTGATTCCTAATCCTGTCCATCCTTGTCACACCCAGTGCAAATCTTAAAATCTTTAACTCTGTCACTTCCAGCTCTGACTCCTGCCTTTTTGTCAATGCCACCACTACCCATACAACATTGCTGGTCTCACTACCCTTTTGTAGACCTTCCCTTTCACTCTTACTTGTACCCATCTGTCACAAATCACTCCTGACACTCTTTGCCACTCATTCCACCATGCCTGTACTCTCTTCTTCACCTCTCTTCCACACTCACCATTACTCTGAACTGTTGATCCCAAGTACTTAAACTCATCCACCTTCACCAAGTCTACACCCTGCATCCTCACCATTCCTCTATCCTCCCTCGCATTCACACACACATATTCTGTCTTAGTCCTGCTGACCTTCATTCCTCTCCTCTCTAGAGCATATCTCCACCTCTCCAGGGTCTCTTCAACCTGGTCCCTACTCTCAATACAGATCACAATGTCATCTGCAAACATCATAGTCCATGGGGCTTCCTGTCTGATCTCATCTGTCAACCTGTCCATCACCATTGCAAATAAGAAAGGGCTCAGAACTGATCCTTGATGAAATCCCACCTCCACCTTAAATGCATCCGTCACTCCCACCGCAGACCTCACCGCTGTCACACTACTCTTGTACATATCCTGTACCACTCTTACATACTTCTCTGACACTCTCGACTTCCTCATACAATACCACAACTCCTCTCTAGGCACCCTATCACTCCCCATCACTCCCATTGTTTATTTCCTTACTTATTTACATTTGTTTACCTGAAAGTCCGACAGGGAATTAAAATCCCTTTTTAATGGATACTCATTAAGAAAAGCTCCATGGAGATATGTTATTATGACAAAAATTTATGAAAGCAAAAGCATTTGTATGTTAATAACAGGGATGCCTCAAGATTTAAAAAAAAACTAACTGCACTGTCCACTACACATACATTAAAGTAAGTCTTTTATACCAAATTACTAGATAGTTTTGGTGGTTGCAGTGTACAACACAGGAACTTTAAAAAGATGTTTTTATATCAAAAAATACCTAACTACAAATTGGGTGGTTACTGTCAACAGTTGTATATGTGTATGGGCATGTATACACACACAGGCATATATTTCTGTATTCTCTACACACACACACACCTTTCCATAGATATATGTAAAATGCATGCTACACACATGCACTTTATATATATATATATATATATATATATATATATATATATATATATAGAGAGAGAGAGAGAGAGTTAAAGTACTTCTGATTTCTCTTTCCTAATGTTTAATAAAAGGGCACATAGCACATGTATGCTAAAGTAAATTCAGCTGTATATCATGTTTGCCATCAATTGTTACATTTCCTTTGTAGACTTGAAAATGCTCATGCTTGTCACCTGTGTATGGACTGACTCAGTCAGTGGAAGATGCCTTTTCTCATGGATCTGTGCACCAGATATGCATCCTCCACTGGAAGTATGTCATAAGAAAGCATAAAATACCTTCTTATAAACGGTACCAGTGCACCTAGTTGACAGGGTTACCACCCGTCTCATTTCCTACGCAGAAGTCCTGCTTTAGACAGTTCTGTCCTATTGCACGTGTGTGAGCAGGAGGCAATAAAATGGTAAATGTGCTGATACTTTACATGAATTACAAGAAAAAAAAGTCTTCTGACATTTCTCTAATGTCACAGATATCTTTGAGAGTACATTTAAGTCATCTTAATATATCGTAGTATAAACAACCAACATTTAAAGTTCAGCATTTCAGTATTGTAAAGCTGCTTATGTAAATATGTAATATCATTCTCAGATGAATATGCAATAAAATCCAGGGCATACAAACTTGTATTGCTACATATTCCCAAGATGTAATCATAGCTACAGAAACATAGCTGAAAAAAATACATAAATGACAACAAAATAACCCACCTGGTTTCAGAATAATTGGGCTCGACAGGAAAAATACATGGGCAGGCAGAATAGCCATCATCGACAAGAATTCCCTAAATATAACCATATACACACTTTAAAAATGCAGAACTACTTATATCACATCTCAAAATCAATAACAGGAAATGCTTTGTTGAGCAGCCATATATATCCTACCACGTAAAAACATTATCAGTATGGAAAATATCCCATACTGGATATACCACTATATACAACATGAAACAATAATACTAGAAGACCTATACATAGACTGGCAGCTTATTAATAGCAATATCCAATCTGATTCCATAAACTTGTACAGCTTTACACAGTTAATTACATCAGTTACTACAGTCCGCAAAAGTATTGGTAGACAATCAACCTTAGACTGAATTCTTACTAATAAACCCAACAAAATTAGGGCAGCTGGTAGCCTTCCAGATAGCCTAAGTGACCATCACCCTACTTATGTTCTCAGAAGTTACAATATTGAAGATACATATAATTTACAACCAAGTTTAGAACTTAAAAAAAAAAGTGACAAACTCACTTTTATCAAATCCATGAGAATATAACTAGAAAATACTAAAATCTATGTCCTTAGACTGCTGTCTCACACTTCAATGAGATATTCCTAAAATTCTCAAAAACATTGTCGCAGTACATACTAAAGAGTCAGCTCCAATCTAGTATCATAGTTAACAAAAGAAACTAATAAATTAATACTCCATCATAACAAAGCCAGGAAAGAGTGGCTCAAAAATAGAACACAAAATACATTTCAACTTTGCAGGCAACTAAGGAATAGAACAAAATATGAAATAAAACATGATAAGCAAACATATTATGACATCATCAAACATCAACATCAAAACAACCCAAAACTCTTCTGGACATCCATAAATAAAATGTTATATCCAGGCCAAATTACCACCTACACCCCTACATCTATCAGTAATACCGATTCATTTCCCACACAGTTTAACATACACTCTATATTGTCCCTCACAAACATTAATACTTCCATTACCCTCTCAGTACCAGCAGCCTCTGTTAAATATCCTTGTCTGTTTCACTTCAGCCCAATATCTACCTCCGCCATTAAAAAAACTGCTACAAAACTTAAACACAACATCCTAGTTGCTGAGACCCTACTTGCTATTGAGATATATTATCATATTCTGGGTATTATTGGCTAGGCTTGTAAAGGCTCTTGTGCCATTAGCCTAGTAATCACCTATGAACCGAAGACCAACTCCCACAGACTACTTAAAAAACAGCTGCAGATGCAAGTGCTTTTTCAGTCTCTATATTGGTAAATAGATCCATATCCAAGAAATACTTTCCTTCCATTTGGAAAAAAATCCATTATTATACCTTAATCCAAAGGTGGCACATCTAGAGAGTTTAATAACTACAGGTCCACTGCAATCCTCTCCACCCTATCAAAAATACTTGAAAAATGTATCCATGCTCAGCTTCTGTATCACCTAAATTTAAATAGTCTGTCTCAAAAACACAGCGTGGTTTAGATCCTACCACAGCATAACTACCACCCTCCTTCACTTCACCAACACTACAAACCAGCATAGGAACATTAATCATTTAGTGTCCACTGTGTTCTTAGACTTATCCAAAGCTTTTAACACTGTATCACACCAACATTTACTTGCTGAACTCTCTTCTATAGGTATCTCGCAATACTCCCTTAAACAGTTCCTTAGTTATCTAGCTGGTAAACAAAAAGCAGTCAAATAGCAACAGGACCTCTCTTCCAGTTATCATAGATGTCCTTCAGGGGTGTATACCAGGACCCCTTCTTTTTAATATTTTATAAACAAGCTTCACACTGCCATACACCAAGCAATTATACTACAATATGCAGATGATTTGAACTTAATATGTACAGCCCCCCCCCAAATTTTCAGCCTGTAAGAAATCAGTCAATTTTTTTTCTCTTCAATTGAAACCTGGCTGAAAAATTAAAATCTACTCTTTAATCCCAATAAAAAAAATGATGCTCTTCAACTCAAAATATCATCTGCATTAAAAACAATCTTTCTTGGTTACATCTGCAAATAATACTAAAACTATGGTAGTACCAGAGACTAAATTACTGGGCATTGTAACAGATTACAGTCTTAAATCTGTTCAACATATTCTTCAAATGATTAAAAAGACCCATTATAAACTTAGCTCCCATTACAGGGCAAAACAGTACCTTACAGGCTCAGCAAGAAAAACTCTAGCCACATCCTATTTGCTTCCAACCCTCTTATATGCCTCACCTGTTCTTACAAACCTAAGCTCTACACTGAAATCCAAACTAGTCTCCTGTTACAACAAAATAGCTAAATTTTCTACCAGCACTGCACACACAGTTCTCCACTGTCAAGCCTTAAAGCAGCTAAACTGGTTAGAGCTTAACAACTGCATAACAAACTCTTAGCTAGTTATGGCATACAACTGATTTTCGTGAACAATGCCCTGCACTGAAAAACATATTATTGCCTTACACCTCCATAAGGGACCTCTGTTCTAGTGATAAATTTCTACTAAAAACTACTAAAGCAAATAATTCATCAGGGGCTCACTACTTAATTTGTTTATTTTATTCTGCATTTGTTAACCGGGTAGAGTCCAGCTGGGCAAGTAGCCCATTTGCAGTGGAGACACTGGGAGATAAGCTCCATAACAATAGTACAAAAAGATTACAAAAAATTTTTAAAAGATTTACAAACAGTATACAAAAAGTTTGATAATTGCTAGCAATCACAATTTACAAAAAGGTGAATGTAAAACAGAAAACATTGCATTTCTTAAGCCTTATTACAGACAGTAATATGGAACTCATTAGATATATAACTAAAAACCATTGTGGTATTTTCATTTGGTAGAGGTAAGACAAGAAGTTAGCAGAATAGAAAACATTTGATCGAAGGCATGAGAAACTAGCCAGGAGTATTACAGGAGCATAGCCATTGTTGATTAAGGTATTTCTTTTTGAGTTTTTTGAAGCTATGACCATCTGTGTTTTTTTAAGATATTTTGGGGTAATAGGTTCCACTGTCTGGCTACTTTGAAGGAGAAGAGACAGTCACCAAAGCAATTATGGGACTTTGTAACCTTGAGTATAAGTTTATTGGATGATCTAAGGGTCCTGGGGTTGGTATTTAGTTACACAAGGTTGGAGAATGCTGGGCAGTTTTCAGGTTTGTGGATAATAGAGTGGGCAGTGGTGAGCTGATTGAGCAATAACAGAGTGGGAAATTTGAGCCAGTGTAGTTTTTGAACAGCAAGACAAGGATGGGTCCTGTTGGGTATATTAGCAGCACATTTTGCTATTTTGTTATAGCAGGACTCAAGTAGATGTAAATCAGACTTGGACAGGTTAGTGAAAAGTTGAGAACAGTAAAGAAGAGTAGATAGGAGGTGGGATCTGGCTGTGGCTAGTCTGGCATTTTGAGTAAGGTAAGGTTTGGCCCTATACAGAGCGCTAAGTTTGATGTGAACTTTCTTTATTGTGAGTGATATGTGTTTATTGAATGTTAGGTTGTTGTCTATTGTGACACCAAGTAGTTTTGCTTGGGTTAACTGGTGCTGTTATAGTACCATTAGTGGAGTAGATGGAGAGAGGAGGTGGTTTTGCTTTGGATTTCCTGTTAGAGAAGATCATTAATTTTGTGTTGTTTGGGTTTAGGATGAGTTGAGGTTCATTTAGATAATTTTCAATATCTAGAAATGACTTTTGCAGTTTATCTTGGAGTTCTTGGGGTGTGGGAGCAGAGCAAATATGATCAGCATCATCAGCATATTGAATAATGGAAGCAGATTTAGTGGCAGTGTTTAGACTATTTGTGAATATAATAAAAAGGAGAGGGCCCAGGATGGAACCCTGAGGTACCCCAAGAGAGACTGGGAGGAGTGTGGAGAGTTTATTATTCCATTTAGTTGCCTGTTATCGATTAGTAAGGTAGCTAAAGAACCAGTTGAGAGCTGTAAAGTTGAGTAGTAGTTGGTGGGATACCGTATCAAAAGCTTTGGACATATCAGGGAATATAGTAGAGACTAGTTGTCCATTGTTTTTGAGGAGGTTGATGTAGTTAGCAAAACTTATGAGGGCTGTTGAGGTACTGTGGTTTGGACGGAAGCAGTGCTGTGAACTAGATAAGAAGTTATTTGTAGTGAGGTGGTCTAGAAGTTGCTTATGGATACATTTCTCTAAGATTTTGGCTAGGGGTGAGAGAATGGCAATGGGCTGATAATTAGAGAGATCTTTAGATGGGCCTCCCTTGTGAAGGGGGATGATATGGCATATTTTCCATAGTATGGGGACATCTTGTTCTGTGATGGAATGATTGATTAGGATAGATACTATACTCCTGTTACATTTCCATACTCTGGAACATCGTCCTTACATAAGAAAAAATGATTAACAAATGCCCATTAATAAAATCTAGCTTAAACAATACCTTACACAATCCTGGTCATGCTCATGTTCATCACCAGGTTCTTATTGCTTATCACTAACTTTTTGCCTTCCTCTACTTGAATTATTACATACCTAACAACCTTCCCTCATGCACTTAAATATATCCCTTTTCACACCCCCTATTAAACAACACTTCTCATGTTGTTCTTTCTCTAACTGCCCCCATCCACCGCTCTACCCCTCTCCTGCATCTCCCTGTATACTGAAGTTATAAACCTTCTAGATACATCAGTTTGGAAAAGGTAGCCTAAATAGAACCAATCCTGTACCATACCATGCTACCTCAGTCATAGGCTATTGCCACAATCCTCCTATACGCAACTAATATCTCCCCCACCCCTCCTATATAGCTTTATAACTTACTTAATTGTATCTCTTGAACTTTTTACTCACCTATTCAATTCTAAAACCTCCCCTCCTACATAATGTTATAACTTACTTCATTATGTATCTTGAATTCCTTGCAAACCTTTCTTTACTGAAATGTAAGAACACTAAATATCTTTGCAATAATGTTTTCCCTCCTGCAGTATCAATCCATTTACTTCTGCAAGATTTTACAGCTGGAAGAACTGTATGACTTATAATTGTTGATGTAAATACTTTACTGTATATACCTATCATGTAAATATGTTTGTTGTTTTATAAAAAATGTAACTGTTGCTTTTCTGAAAACTGTCTGAAATGCACTTATTAATACAAATAAAATGTGGTAGAGCTTTTCTCCCCAGACATCCAGTGAAAATGGCTCTTCCCAGTTAGACTTTCCCAGTCACAAAGACAAATAAATAAATGTTTCAGAAGAGGTGATAACTGTCTTTGAACCACTCACAGATCTAATTTCTTTGTTTTGCTATGAAAGACATGGCTACATTGGAAACAGCTATGAATCAGTGCTAAGTTTTCTTCCTGTCTGCAACACAAGACAGTGGAAAACAGATTCACACCTCTTTTTCTTTTTCATAGTACCTGCTGAGCTCCTGACATCAGTGGGAGCTAATACCTATATAAGATTGTTAGCAGTAGCAAACAGGGTAAACTACAGATTGCTCTGTGTCTGTAGTATGTCACTTACGTGAAGAAGTTCAGCTTAAAAAAAGTTGGGTGGGTGGGCTTTACCTTCCTTTGGTTCCAAGTCAAGAAAATTAAAGTTTTATAATGTACAAGCAGGATTCTGGTACCTACACAATACTGGGACCATATTACAGGGAGAAAAGTAACCTAAGGGTTGAGTTAAACTGTAAGAGAAGGTGCAGCTTTCCTTTAATTACTGGACCAGAGGCTAAAAAATGTTAAGAATTTATTTAGCCATCACCATTTTCTTAAATAATATAGATCATACATTTATATTACATATGCATTACAAAGTAATAAAATTGTGGAGTGTCAGTGATCACTATTTTTAAATACACACTGCTAATACTGTCATACTGAATTAAGTGCACATCTCAGTTTAACAAGAGGCTAAAGTTTATTTTTCTATAACTGAAAGAAAGACAAATTTGCACTATAACTGTTATTTCAGTAAGTCAATAAGACAAAGAAATAGTTGACAAACGTTATCATACTCATTACCTGTTTTACGTGTCTCTGTTCTGCATATTTATTTTTCTGGCACCTCCTAAATCTTTCCCTAAGTGACAAATCAGAACTTTTCACTCAACAATACCACAGATCACAGTTATGTCTTGTACTACTTGGTGTTGCCAATGAGTGTTTGTCTTCAGATATGGCTAAAAATATATCTATCTATCTATCGATCTGTATATAAAAGAAAAAGCAGCAAACATATGACAGGAAACCTTCTTGTCAGGTATATAATTTATTTATTAGTTACCACTAAGTAAAGAGTTCCATGTAGTCCTCCTTGATGTTGATGTGTGTCGAATTCCCAGGTAACTGAATGGCCAGATCACTGATTTTTTTCCTAGGGAAAAAAATCAGTAGGCCAACTACATATCAAACACCAGTACACCCCCCCCCCCCTAAATATACTAACTCCGAGATCGCACTACAGTGGGGAAAAGGGCAAATTCACAGTGACGGCCAACCAAATTTTTTCCCTAGGAAAAAAATCGGTGATTTGGCTGTTTGGTTACCTGGGAGTTCGACACATATGCGTCGATGAAACGGTGTTCGGCCTTAGTCCGCATTGATTTACTAATATAGACCCCAAGTATTAGGCTAGCTGCCCTTTTGGGTCATTTTAAGCCTAGCCAATTTCCCTTTTTGTGCTTGGATTAACCTGTTCCATTTGGTTACAGACTAGCCTTACTCATCTCATGGTTGATAATTATATATTACTCCTACTGAGAAATATTCATAAAAACATAATTAATCCTACTAATCGTTATTCATAAAATGTTAACTCACTCACATAGTTAATGTTAAATTGTTGAATTATCATTACTACTGAAATGTTGATAGTTCTAGTCCTTATATCAAACCATTAATGTTTTATAGTACTTACATTAATTTGCAGTGTTTGTTCTGTTCCAAAATAATGAAGCTGGACTTAATGCTTTTCTCAAATTCACTGACAAATTTCCTCACTTCTTCAATGGAATTAAATACTCTCTTACAGATGTTAGACCAATTAAGAAGTTAGCCTACCAGAAACAGCTGGTTCAATCTTAGAGGAAAAAATTTCCATCAAAAATTTAAGATCCCAATTAAGGGTCACCTGTCTGGAATACAGTTAAAAGCAATGTTTGAAAGACAGCAGGGGATCCATGGGCAGATATGCTGAAATGTCTGATAAATACCTCTTGCTACAGGAGTATACAGGCCAAATGATAGTAACTCTCACAGATGTTTAACAGCAACTAATGATCCCAGATAGGGCCCTGGTAATAACAGGCACTAACTTAAAACTAAAGGCTGATGTAGTAATAAACCAGAAGTTATAAAATAAAAGCTGAATAACAGAAAAATTCCAACACCAAGAACGTCAATACTTTATTACAGCAAAGCATTCAGATATAAATCCTTCTCCAGTGCAATATAGCACCAACCAGAATTGTTTTTCCAATGCTTAACATAAAATTTCCTAGTAGTAGTATTTCTTGCCTCCCTTGGTACCTGATCCAAATCCTCATGAAAATGGTGCCCAAAACTTAAAAAAATGAATTAATCATCCAGGCAATCAGTTGAAGTAGTTTCAGATCAGGATGTATTAAACTCCCCTTGTCTTGTGTGAGTAGATCCAACATGTGAGGAAGGTTGTGGTAATTGCCCCTGGCGAATTCCATAAAAAGGGATAACCAATCTTAACTGTGTCAGAAGGGCATTACCACATTGAATTTTGAAGACTCCTTCTCAATCTTCAGAGTTATCCTGGATATGAATGGAAAGGGCAGAAATGCCTAAATGAACATCCCTGACCACAGGAAAGAAAAATGCATCTGTTTCTCAGGTCTGCCTGCAAGGAGTCCTGGCACAGAAGATGTTTGGTTGTCTGTTTTGAAAGGAGGCAAACATATATATTTCAGGTGTTTACCACAACTGGGTCAATTCCTGGAAGAGCCCTCATTCAATTTCCATTCTTGAGGGTCTGTTCTATTACTGTTCAGCTTGTCTGCTATTACATTTTACTCTGATGGAATGTAAGATGCTTAGAAAGTTAAATAATGCTGAAGAGATGCCTCCCAAGCCATCATAGTCAGCCTGCACTGGGAGGAAGTAAGACCTGGTGCCCCCATTTATTTACCATATTACTATGGTGCTGTCTGTAATCAACTGTCAAGGTTCAGGGGATCACAGATGATGGAGGGATTTCATAGCATGGATTACAGTTACCACCTCTTTGGCATTTAAGTGCTTTGGTCTGCCTGAACTGCGCCACAAGCCTTGCACCTTTACCCCACAGAAAGTGCTCCACAGGTAAAATCGGAGGCTGAGCTGTGATAGGAAGAGAAAAAAATGGGGCTTGGATTCTAAGGTATTTGTAGTGTCCTTCTTGATAAAGATCAAAATTGGAATTTGAAATTCCAAAGAATGAGAATGTTGGATCCACATTTTTGTAGAAATAACTGAACTTTTCCATTATGTTTTCTGGCAAGAGAAATCATGAAAATCACGGAAGCCATGAACCCTACAATGCTGAGATATTCCCAGGCTGAAGAGTGTGACTGACTGCAGAAGCTCAGCAAAGTTTCCAGATAGAAACCCAACTTTTTCTTGGACAAGGAGTGCCTTTTGCACAGAAGTGTACATAAGGCAGCCTTAGAGACTCAGTCCTGTGTGACGGAGTCAAGGAGGATTATTGAACATTCACCTGGAACATCAGATTGTTAAGGAGCAGAGAAATCTATATTAAGGACTTTCGTCTTCTATCAAAAGACTCTGTAAAGATAAACATGTCATCTAAATAAGTAAATATGTGGCTGCCCTGCACTCTGAAATGGAGCATTTTTTAAACACTCTTGGAGTGGTAGATGACCCAAAGGCTAAGGCAGACAACTAGTAATGTAATAATAACAACACCCATCTGTTAATCAGGAAGGCTGAATGGACACAAAGTACCTTTTCGTGGGTGACCCAGGAGCAACATTTGGTTATGTGACTAGTTGAAGGTCGCACAGTAGGCAAATGAGGAATGAGAGAATCAAACCCTGTATTACAGGAAATACAGCTCACAGCCTTAACCCTGTGCACCACCTGTCAGGGAATGTGTCTTGAACACAGAAAATATGAGAAATTTTTTGAAGCCTGTGGTTATGGGAATTTGGTGACATGCATCTTTTAAGTCTAATGTTACCACTTACCCAAACCAAAAAGGTCTCCTAAATGTAATCTAAGAAACAAGTATCCTCAGCAACCTTACAAACACTTAACTCAGGTAGCACCCATCATGAAACATACATCTGAGGCTCTCAGTGACTCAAATCAAAAGCCCATAAGGCAAAACTCTACACAATTTCAGGAGGATGTCTGTTGCAGTCCTCCATTTATTTAGTACAATCCCCATTTGGAAGCTAGAATGGAAAAGCCTTTGTAGGGGGATTTGACAGGTTATGCTTCAGGCTGACCAACACCCATTCTGTTAGGTTATCTGCCCATCCCTAGAGGTAGTACTCTTGGCCTTGCATAATGCATTTAGCACTTGCTCCTGGGAAATTTGAGGGGGAATCGACACTGACAAGAGAGAGGAGAATAAAAGTGCAGCTAAATTTATCCACTAGCAGATTGGCTATGTTTTCAGGCTTAGCATATGTGATGTTGTTACTATTAACTTGGTACAATTTTGAACATTATTTCTGAGGTTTTTACATAGGCCTGGGTTGCTATTTTTACTTTGAATCTAGCTTTGATTGATTTAATCAACATCAGAAATTCTCTGTTCGCCTTAGCAAGTTCATTTTTGGCATTTGTAGAATCAGATTTGTTTTTATGTCAATAAACTTCTTCCTTTTACTGTACAGCCTGTTAATATTAGGGCTCTCCCATAAGAGTTTATTTTTAAACCTTGCATTGCATCTATTTCTGAGTGTGACAGATGCTTTTATTTACATGTTCATACAATTTGACAGTGAAGAATTTCACATTTTTATAGAGGTCTTCAGAGTACAAGGGAAAGTTTACATTTTCCAGGTTATCATACTTTGGCATAATCTGAACAAACAGTTATTGGAGGATGCTTCCTGCTTCAGTTATATAGTGAATATGATTGATTTATGGTCCGATTTGACTAGGAGGAGTGTTACAAGAGGAAGGGGACAGAGCTGTCTCATATCGGCAAGAACCAAATTCAAGATTCTGTCACAACTCTTTGGCGTACAGACTAGTTGGTCCAGTGAGTTTGAAATCCAGAAATCTACGGGCATCCAGGCACAGTTAATAAATTCATCCAGCTAAATGTAAATGCCTATGTAACTCATTGGATAGCAAACTGGCTTACAACTAGAACCCAGAAAATTAAGGTGGGTGGATCTAAAACTAAGAGACCTGTGACTAGCAGAGTACCCTGAACTTGGTCCTAGGGCCACTCCTTTTTGGCATTTACTTCTCAGAGGTCAAGGCAAATGTTGAAGGCTTCTGGCTGACAAAGTTTGCTGATGACTGTAGACTTGGTGCTATCATAAATTTTCCAGAAGAAACCAAGATCCTTCTGGAAGGCCTGACACAAATATCTGTTGTCAAAACCATGTCGTAAAACTGAATGCTAAAAAGTACATAATTGTAACCTTTGCAAGTGAGAGGTCCCCTGCAACTATCACATTGAAAACACTCCTCTGAAAAATCGACCCAGTAGTGAGACCTGGGAACATATGCAGACAATGAGCTGTTGTTCAACCACCACATATTAACTACTGTTAAGAAGTCCTTCTTTATAGCACAAATCATAAAGGTATAGCATCCAAATCTATTGAGGTGATCACTCTACTGTAAACTGCAATCATAAGACCAATCATTGAATATAATTCCTCATTTGGCATGTATCTATTCAAGCATCTGACTCAATTCAAGTGACAACATTGTCTCACAAATAAAATCAAGGGGCTAAATCACAAAAGTTATTCTGACAACTTTAAAGCCATGTCCCTCTTCTTACTGTCATACAGGCTGCTAAGGGGAGAGCTATGCCTTACATACAGAGCATCTACCAATATTATCCTTGTAGAGCTGCTACACATCCATAAGTCCGATAGTGATGGAAACAACCACTCTACAGACAATCTGTATTGCAACTTAAAAAGAACATGCCAGAGAGATACATATGTGTCACAGAGACTACCAATTCTTTGGAATCAGCATGCAATGTTAAGTAGGCCTCTCTACTTTTTTCAAGTGTAACCTAGATGCATGAATGGGAAGCCATAAGTTCACCCAGGTTGACACCTTTGTCACTTATGTACAGGATGGAACATGTAAATACCTGTTCCAGGCTTAAGGCTATTCATACTGACTATACAAAGAGTTCTCACACGATACTAAAGAATTATGTCACACTGGGTTATACAAGACTTCTGCAAAACACAGTGGCATTGATAGTAAGCTACAGATACTAGAAACTCTGTGGGAATACATGGCTAGGCTGCTAAAGATCTTCACAGATCAGTAGCCTAGGAAGTACCTATGAACATATAAAACTCAGAACAGAAATTACTGGTTCCAGACTCTGCTTGGTCAACATTTTGAATTTTCTTTTTTAAACATCTTTATTAAATTTTCACATATGACAAAAGCAGTCTTACATTTATATAAATGAAAAACATACAAAATTATACCAGTTTAGTTGCAAACAGTTTACATCACAGGCACCACTGAAACAACTGTGGTTGCAAATATTATATATTACTTATAAACCATCCAGTCATTGTCAGTTAAGCATTATATGGCTCATTCAAATCCTGCCTCTTAAATATCATTCCTGCTCTGCATATATTGTTCCCACAATTCCCATTTTTTCCTATGTACCTATGTAGTTTGCTCCTTCCCTTTTCTAAAGACCCCAATTCCAGTTATTTTATCTCTGTTACTATATTCACTACTTCTAGTAAAGTTGATCTACACTTTGATTTCCATTTTCTAGCAATTGCTTTTTTGGCAGCCACCATAATTAGACTCAGCAAGGCTTTACTATGTCTAGGCAATTCTGATTCTTTAGCATAACTCAAAAAAATAATCTCCCCAGTCAGTCCAATCCACTCACCCAGCATCTCCGTCAGAGCGGTATGCCCGAAAGTCTGCCAGCTCATTACGCTCCCAAAAAATATGTTCCCAGCTACTTCTTTCTTGCCTGTCACACCTCCAACATTTGCTATCTACCTGAGGAAAAATTCTTTGGAGTCTACCTAGGGTACAAAAATACCTTTGTAAACACTTCTAGGCAAAGATCCTTAATCTTCTAGACTTTGTTGTATATTTGGGAGATATACATATATCCCCCCATTCTCTTTGTGAATTGCTTATCCAATCTCTCTTCCCAATCCTTTTTAAGCTCCTCTGATTGATTCTTATAATTATCATGCAATTTTTATAAGCTTTACTAATTATTCCTTTTTTAACAGCATCTTCTGTTCTAGGTTCTATTAAAAACTCTACCATTTCTGGACTTTCATTTAGGAGCCCCCTATTTCTTTCTCTTTGCCTATACTCTGATATCAATCCTTGATAGGGAAGGCAGTCTCTAACTTGCAGTCCAAATAAATTCTTGGCCTCCTCCCATTCTATTACCTTTCCCTTTCTAATTATTTGCTCCCAATACATTGGTTCATTTGCCAGTTTTCTCCAATAAATTCCAGCTCCCTCTTGCCTGTTATCTGTATCCCTGACCACAGTCATCCCTATCTGCAAAATCTTTTTTCTCCATTCTCATGCTGGTTTGGTTCTTAGAATACTCCCTGCTATTTTATGAATATAATACTCTGTATGAATTTGGTTGTTCTCCTTAAGAGTCTGCATCCAAAATCCCAATCTCTCCTTATTTCTTGAACTTCCTCCCTGTGTCTGCATCATTCCTTTCCACTTTGAATGATAGTTTTCTGCTTGTGCTATGTATAACAGCCTTACCTGTATTGCTCTAAAATACCCCCTTAAATTAGGTAATCCTAGTATACCTTGTTTTACTGGTGGAATCAGCTTATCCCACTTGACCCTTACTGTTTTCCCTTCCCAGATAAAATCATAGGATCATAGGAAGTTACTAGGCTATTGGTCCTGAGGCCCTTATAAACCTAGCCTATGTTTAGACAAGTCAGCACCCAAAGCCCCTGTCCAGCAGGGACACAGGTGGACTCCCAGGGGTGTATTTTCTGTTTCCCATCCAGTTATCCAGGTTCTGCTTGAAAAGAGATAATGAGGTACTCTGCTTGATGTTGAGAGGGAGTCTATTCCACAGATGAGGGAGTCTCTGGGACACAAATCTGTCCGTCCAAGAAGTTCTATTGATGTCACAGACCAGGTTGAGGTTGCTCGTGTGGGTTACTCTAGTGGAGCTTGATGTGCAGCAGTCCCATCAAGGTGGGGTCTGACATTACTTTGTATCCCAGACAGTGGTCATCTCTGAGAAATCTGTATGAAACTGAGTAGAGGGACAGGGCTTTTAGCCTATCTGTGTAGGGTTACATGTTTGAGACCCTGGATTCCTCTGGTGAGGAAACTCTGTGGTCTCTCCAGCTGCTGCATGTAAAAACAATTCCCTCATCTAGTTTCAAACCTCAGCTCTTCTGAGCTAAATAGAAGGACATCAATCACCAAGCCAACCAGGACACAAATCCTTCAACTCTTTTTTAGTTGCTATCCACAGCTTCTCCTCTGGCTGATAAAAATATGCCTGACCTGGGTATAAGACTAAAGGGACTAAAAATATTTTAATGGATTGTATCTTAGTATCCATATCCATATAACAAAACTTCCAGTTTCTCAATTTTTGTATTATCTTCTGTTTAGTCTCTTCCCACATATCCTTAGCTGTCACTACAGTGTCATTTCTAATCCATACTCCTAAATACTTCATTTTATCATGTCCCCATAAATATGGATATTGTTGGACCAATTCATGTTTGGTACTTAAACAGGTGGAGAAAGGAATAATCTAGAACTTGTGTCTAGGAAAGCTCTTTCTTTGGCACTCGATACAGTCTAAAGTATAAGTTCTCCCTCCTTTAGTCTAAAGGCAATGCTTCTATGATTTCTAGAGTCAGCATGTGTTCAAGAAGCAGAGGAAATACCTCTGGCTGGGAAGGTGGGGAGGAATTATCCTGAAAGCAGATATTTGTATCCACTGCCAACAGCAACCCTCCTACATCACTTTTAGTACCAATGAATATGAGAAAATTTGTTGCCAAAGGGGAAATGTATACCAGCCTGATCTCACTGATGTACAATTACTTCTAAGCTTGGTAATCCTAGGCCTCCTTGTGCCATTTAGAGAATTAGTTTATCCCACGCAACTCATGGTGCCTTCCCTACTAAGAGGAAATCCTTTCTTTATGGATTCTAACTCAAATTTCACTACTAGGCTCTACAAAAATAAACATGTCCTGCATACAAGGCCAAGGCGACAAAGAACATTTCCACAGTCTCTATTTTACTGTCCAAATCCATATATAACATCTTCCAAGTTCTCAGTCTGGTCACAGTCTTTCTGAAGCTTTCCTCCCACATACATTTTTCTGCTCTTTTGAACTCTGGTTCCCCAAGTATTTCCTTCCTTGATGACACCAAATGTATGGATATTCCTGTACTAGATCAGTTCTGGGTGTATCATTGTGAATTACAGTTTGTGTTTTATGTCTGTTAATTTTGTACCCCACAATCTCCCCAAATGGCCTGACTACCTTAAATACATCTCAGATATCTCCTTCTGGGTTTGTAACATACAAAATTATATCATCAGCAAATAATGTTATTGGAGGGGTACCGTTATATCCTTACACTCTAGAACTTTTTATTGCTTGCACTAGTGGCTGAATGTATAGGGCAGACAAGAATGGGAGTAGTGGACAGCCCTGTTATGTGCCTCTGCTTAGACCAAAACTCCTTGATAATCTCCCTGTTGCTTTAATTGGCATGTTTATCCCTTATAGGTATTCTGAATCACTTGAATCCATTCTCCCAGGATTCACAATAATTTCAATCCACTCAGCATAAATCCCCAGCTGACCTGGTCGAAGGCACTTTTTATTCTGAATTGCATGTCTTTGCATCAAAGTCCTGCTTATATTGTGAAATGTTTTCTCCCCTTCACAAATCCGCACTGATCTAAGTTTATTATAGAGAGTAATAAATTAGCTAACCTCTCTGCCAAAATATTCATACAAATTTTGCAGTCCTGGTTCATTATAGAGATTGGCCTATGTGAACTTGGGTCAGCTGGGTCTTTATTTTCTTTAGGCAGCACTGATACTGTTGCTGACTTCCAGGCTATGTCAGCATTCCACTCACAAACTTTTTTTCATTTTGCGTACTTCCAATGGGATCCCATCTATCCCTCAAAGAGTTCCTTGTAGACTGATTTATTGCCTCTCTTTCTCTTGTCTCCTTATTTCAGTCATTAAATTCTCCCCTTCCCTATCTTCTATTATTGATATTCTAAGCTCTCCTAGCCATTTTGTTGCTTCCTCACTCTTCTTGGAGAGGTAGACCAGTATAGTAATTTCTAAATCTTACAAGGATATTTTTCTGCTCTGATTCAAGTTTCCCCATATTTGAATACTTCAGCTTCCTAAATGTTTCTCCCTACTACCTACTGCCTCAACATCTATGCCAACCACATGATATTTTTAGAATTATTACAGAAATGCAGCATTGCTAAAGCTACTTTTCTTGCTTCATTGACTATAAGTGTCTTGGCATTCTGACTATCCCTTTCACAGTGTGTGTTCCCTGCTGTGTCTTTGCCCTGAAGCTCTTTCACTCTCACTGGTGCTTGTTGTACTGCTTATTACTCTTCTTCCATTCTTCTTATCCCCTTTTCATTTTCCTTATTTTGTGTTCTTACCTCCACAGGTGCATGGTCTTATAGGGTTAATGCATGAGTAGTCTGGTAGAGGACCCAGCTAACATATTCTGCTGATATATATATCCTGTCTAGGCAGGTTAAGGTGGCGTAATACCTGGAATAGTATGCAAATTCCATAGCTTCTCTTCTCCCTCTCTCTGGCTACATCTATTAACCTGAAAACTTTTAGATATTTAGTCAATCTCACTTTTCTCCCTATCTTTAGTATCCTAGGATCTCTCTGAGACATCTGTGTGCTCACAAATTAGATTCCAGTTAGCTCTACAATCATAACTCCCTGAATCTGAGCTACTAGTTCTCCTATAAGTTCCTTCGGCTACTTTATTCTGCTCCTGGGAGACAGATATACATCACTGTTAAATTTTAACCTTCCCACCATCCCTTTATTATCATGCATATGCTCTGTTTATTTACTATGATGTCCTCCCACACAAACTGCGTCCTATTTTGGATCAGGTTTAAGATTCTTTCTCCATTTACCGGGCCTCCACAACCGCTCATTGCACTCTTTTTAATTAACCTTAGGTGTTCTTTTTTCCTGCAACATTATATCCACTTGGCTTTTGTATATTTGGGTCATAATCTTGTCCTGCTTTTGGCTGTTTACTAACCCATTAACATTCCAAATAAATACCTTAAATTACACCATATTATTACCATTTTTTTCTGGCTGTTGTCCAGGCCTCATATTCTTTTTCTCTTTATTTATCACTGGGAGACTAGTTCCCTTTATTTGTATCTTCTCTCCTTCTCAAGTCATGTGCCTTAATTTTTTTTTTTTTTTTGCTTAGGTCATGTGCCTTACTTTTGATCCTGTTTGAACTCCCCCAAATGTGTAAATAAGTATTACCTCCTGATTGTATGTATCTCACATTCCAATATATACTCTCTCTCTCCCCCTTTCCCTTGGTATTTTCTACAATCTCTTTATTTCTCCTTTAGCTTCTTCCCTTTTCCCAATCCGTGCTGGTAGCTTTGGTTTACTCTACATTACTTTTTCCTTAATCTTCTGCGTTACTCCACACAACACTTTTTAATTACAGCTTAGACCCTATGGCACTATATTGTGTTCATAGTGATTCTGTCCCTAGCCCGCTGGGTATAAATATCTTATTTTTTCCTATATTTTCACTTGCTCCTCCCCTATTTATTGTTCACATCTCCAATCAACAAACCATGTTGTGGTCTCATCTGTTTCCTTTGCCTTCTCCTTCTCCCCTCCCAAACCATTTCTCCTCCCTTCTTATCTTCTCAGCTCCATTTATTCCCTAAGAATAGAGTTTATACATATGTCTGTTTCTCACAATTTCAACTTGGGATTTAACCTATTTACAACAACAAATCTCAAAGCAAAAAAGAAAAACACACAAAACAATTACAATACAAGGTAACCACTTAAATTTATTCAGTTCCCGATTACAGTGGCAATGCTTAGCATCTATTTGTTTACAAGAAGTAAGCTGGCTGTGCATTACTTTACACTTGTTGTATGTCTTATTCCACTGATTAGAATCCACTCAAACTTCTTTGTTATAGTTCTAACAGAATGAGCTATTTGAGTTGCTTAGTTTCCCCTTAAGACTACCTTTCTAAACTCGCCCACAAAATTTTTTAATGGTTTCTTTTCAATAAATCATTCCATCTCCCCACTTACGCCTTTGAAATATTACCATTTTAAAATATCATATTCTTGAATAGTTAATTCCACAGCACTCCAAAGACAGCCACAATCCACATTACAGGGTGTAGTGTAAACAAACTATAAACACACTCTAAAACCAAGAGTCAGTTGTACATGGAATGAGGGCCTTTATCACCTCTCTGCTCCTGTATCTGTGCTTTGCTTTCATGGCTTCTTATGCCAACTACCTGAGCAAATGCACTGTCTGGGCACCTTAATTTTGAGTACAATTAAGTTTGTATCTCCTACTTTCAGCTTGGGACATATCCTAATTTACCAGAAAAATTAAAATCACAAAGCAGAACAAAGGAATCGGTTCATAGATTAGTACTAGGCTAACTGCCCTTGCAAGCCATTTTAAGCCTAGCCAATTATCCCTTGTGTGACTCAAACCCTGCACCTTGTGTCTGTAAGGCAAACACCTTAACCATTAGGAATCCCACCACACAGAGTGCATGGCAACTTCTCCAGGTCATTCAGTACCTATTTTCAGTAATGATGCTTCCTGCATATTCATTTAAATGATGTGGGATGGAGGAGCAACTGGCTTCATATGCTTCACTTACACTTGTTATATTCCCTGTCCTGTCTCCTTGGCTGGGATCCACTGAAACCTCCTTTCTTACTACACCTCCAAAAGAACAAGCAATTTGATTAGCTTAATTTTCCCCTCAAGACTACATTTCTTTGCTTGATCCCTACTATTATGTAAGTCACCCCACCTCCTTAACAGCTGCTTTTGTACAATTACCATTTTAAAAATATCATAATCTTTAAACTATCTTAATCTGGAGTAGTTACCTTCATCATACTCTGCTTAAGGAAAGCTGTGATCAGCTTCATTGGGTGCAGTCCAAAAATATTCCTAAACTAGCACTCATTTGTACATAAAAAATGTACAGGCGCCCATACATGTAAATGAACAAAACAGAGTGCTATCATTTACTAGGCTGCTATTTTGAGTCTTTAGCTGATGCTAAGGGATTTTGCACTCATTGATCCTTTGCTGATAGTGAGTTAAACTGTTTCTTTTTCTCTATCATCTTTTAATGAAAAATTGGGTAGGGTTTTATAGGCAACCTGGTGTACTGCTTCTCCTTCCACTATTTCTTTCCCCCTAGGGCTACCCCTTCTCCTGTTGCTCTCTCATCTCCTCTTTCTTTAAACTCTCTCAGCTGTTCCAGTGTTGTCTCATGGTAAAGATATGTCTTCACTCCCTGGGCATAAATTATCTTTAGTACTGATGGACAATGGAGTCTCACCCTCAGGCCAAGTTGCCAACACAGTCTAACTTTTGGAAGGTGCTCATTCCATTTCTCGCATGTAGCCATCAAGTAATCATTGTCCAGAAACACCCTTGTGGACCCAATTTTGAGATCTCCCAGTAGCCATACTTTTTGGTTATGAGATAGAAATTTAAATAAAAGCTATGTACTTACCATAATGTTAGTTTCTGTCTTTTCATTCCAGTCCATCCAATATGATATGGAGGTCTGCAATCTGCTTATCAGATGACTCAGAAGTATTTGGGGTCTAGCCTAGAGCAGCTTTAACAATTTCCATTCCCATAATATACATCACCCCTAGTTACCTCAGATCTTGTTTGACACCTTAAGGCCTAGACACAACTGATCTATGATGCCAGAGTCTCAATGAACTTTAACCAGAGGATCCTTCATGCCCTACAATAGGGAAGGGGAAAAGCTGGGAGGGTTGCTATATCAGAAAGAGTAAAATGAAGGTATCTGTCATTATGGCAAGTAAATAATCCATTGATCCTCAACCCCTTTTTCCCATTTTGCACATGGGGTCAGGGTGTCACTTCAACAGTGACAATCATCTCACACCAAGGTTTACACCGCCGGGTGGCTAGCCCTGCCATAGTAGTTCATCCATGTTGTTGTTTCTTTCGGCTTATCCTGGTTAGGGGTCGCCACAGCGGAACTCCGGTCCGCTAATGTTTGGTAGTGGATTTTTACGTGCCGAGTTACCAGCCCTGATGCACAACCTTCAACGAGGGCACGCCCATTCATGCATGCCTCCACACAGAAGACGCTCTAGATGAGAATCGAACGCGACAACATCCTGCTGTGAGGCGACAACGCTACTGCAGCACCACTACCGCGGTACAGTAGTTCATCCATACGGTAAGTAAATAACTTTGACTCCTATTCATTCAGTCTATCTGATCTGACATATGGGTCAGAATCCCACGAGATGGAGACCATGGGTAGCATCATGAAAGGAGACCCTTCAGGATGGCAGCACCAATGAATGCTCTAGTCCTGGAGGTACATTACAACTTGTAATGTTTGATAAAAGTATGCATGGATGAGAAGGTGTCAGTTTTACAAATGTCACCTAGTGAATAGCCTCTGAAAAAGGCTATAGAAGTTGCCATTGCTCTAGTAGAATGTGCTCTTGGTTTACCAGAGAGAAGTTTGTTGTTAAGCATATAAAAGAATGTAATACAGTCTGATAGCCATCTTGAAACTGATACCTTAGACACATTTTCCCAAATTTGATATGAGCAAACAAAACAAAAAGCCGATCATCCTTTCTGAATGATTCTGTTCTGTGAAGGTAGAAATGCAATTGTCTATGTATCTTTAAGGTATCCAACAAATTCTCTCATTTGTTTCCATATTTAGGAAATAAAACTGGCAGATGAATGAGTTGTGAAACATTTGGCTCAGAAGCCACTTTCAGAATAATGGAAGGATTTTTCCTTAGAGATACCCCGTCTTTATGGGAAATCAAATAAGGAGGAGAGGAAGATAAGAGAGTGGAGTTCTGAAATCCTTCTTGCTGAAGTGATGGCTATGAGAAAAATAGTTCTATAGACAGGTATTTAATCTCTGCCAAACATATTGGCTTGAAGGGCAGTTTTGTGAGAGCCTCCAAAATGAAATTCAGATCTCAAAGAGGAACCAGATCTCAAACCAGTGATGTTAACAGAAAGGTGCCTTTAAGAAATGGGTTGCATAGTTTGAAAGATGTTAGAGAATGTTGTTGAAATGCAATGTAAAGCCTAGAAATTGCAACCAAATGGATCTTGATAGTGGAGAATCTAGAGCCTGAATCAAAACAGATGAAAGAAAGCATAGTACATCTGCTATAGTGGCTGAGAAAGGATCGATGTTTTGTGGGCAAGCCCATGAAACAAATCTTTTTCACTTGCTATGATAGACCTTTTGAACAGAAG
Organism: Protopterus annectens; assembly: GCF_019279795.1. NCBI lineage: Eukaryota > Metazoa > Chordata > Ceratodontiformes > Protopteridae > Protopterus > Protopterus annectens. The sequence continues at coordinate 900,975,273 of NC_056730.1, forward strand.
CTTTCTGAGAAGCTGTTAAAATTCTTCAGTAGGAAGAGAATCATCCTTAGCCATTGCTGAAATTGGAGAAACCAAGGAGTTCATTTCAAACCATATAGGTCAGGTGAGGCTCCACAGAATGTGGCTAATAGTACAATTGTTGCCTTGCACCTCAAAGCTTTCTGCAGAATTCTGGACATCAGAGGAAGAGGTGGGTATGTGTATAGAAGTCTGGGGGACCATTGCTGAAACAGAGCATCCCTTGTTGGTTGTCTCAGAGGGGAAATCATGGCAAAATAGCTGCTTCATTTGGTGTTGTGAGGGGTGGCAAATGGATCACAGCAGGAAGTGCCCCGGTGACTGAATATCTTCTTGGCTGTCACTGGATTGAGGGACCACTAGTAAGGCATTAGGATATCCTCAAAGAACCTGTCCTCAAGGCCACTGAGTACTCCTGGAATGTGTCTTGCTACCAGAAAATGGTGGGAAGCTACTGCCAATTATTGAACCCTTAGATCTTGCTTGCTGATGTACCAAATTGCCATTAATTTGTCTGTTTGCATGAATATCATGCCCTGAGGAAGGCAGTCCTGAAGTTTCTGCAATACTAGGAAGACTGCCCTCAACTCCAAGACATTTAAGTGAAGATTGGCCTTGTTGTCCACGCACAGACCTTGAACCATTGTCTCTTCATAACACCCTCGCACCCAAGAGAGGATACATCTGTGTTTATTGCTGCTACTGGGAGAGGGGTCTGGAATTGTCTCCCCAACTGCACAACTGGGAATTGTAACGACTACTGAAGATATCTTATGGTCTTGGAAAGAGGATGGAACTCCTACAAATACAGAGCTTGAAGGAGCCACTGTAATATTCTCATGTGGAAGCAGGAGAATTCTACCATCAAAAATGAAGAGGCTATCAGATCTAAAATTCTGAGAACCAAGGTGGCTGGAGAGGGTTGCTAAGTAACAGAAGCTTGCTGCAGGTTGTAAGATCTGAACTCTGTCCTGAGGAAGGGAATAGAGAGAGTGGTATCCAAGTGATACCTTAGGAATATAATTTTCTTAGTCGGGACAGAATTGACTTTCACAGGTTTACAGCTATGCCAAGGAACTTGCAAAGATGGAGATGATCTCTGGCTTGCTGAAAAGACTCCATTGAGGACACAGATAGGAGACAGTTGTCTGGATCTGGGAAAATTCACCCTGGGGGCTGTGATGAGACCAAATGGCAGTGATCAGAATTGGTAATAACTAGCTCCTACTTGCAAATGTACAAATCTCCTGGACTATTTCACTATCTTTATTTGAAGGTAAGCTTCTTAAAGATCTACAGACCATATCCACTTGTTTGCCCCGAGGCAGGGTAAAACTGACTACACCATGACTGTGCTGAATCAGGTTCTTCTTATATATGTGTTCAGCAGGCTGAGGTCCTTGGTTTTCTTTGGTATAAAAAGAATTTGGAATAAAATCCTGACCCAGTCTGATTTAGTGGGACTGCCTGGATTGCTGCTTTGGTGAAAAAAGAAGTCCTCTCTTGTAACACTGCATTTGCCTGGTTTGGTAGGATGTCTGGCAATGGATTGTGGAGCTGAAAAAGGATTTACAAAAATGGTACATAAAAGGAATAATATCCAGAGGCTATTATCAAATTGTTCTGGGAGATGGCAACTGTTGGGTGAGCAAGAACTGGGGCATTTGGATGGATCCAGCTAATTTCAGAGCCAAAGGCAAATGAATGACCTCCACCTCAGTTTGTGCTTTGAAGAACTTCTACATCAGATGATCCAAATCAGCTCTTGAGGTACTGCTGTAAGACTTGAAGGATCACATTGAAAAAGCTGCAAAAGACCTGGAAGAAGGGCACTCCAATTTCTCTGAAGCAGACAAGGAATACTTTGGGGAGATTTGGATGGTGATAAGATCCATGAGCTTCAGATCTGGAGGAAAAGTATAGGTAGAGGTTCAGCCTTATGCTCCTCAAACCTTGGGACCTCTGGCTCTCTTTTTGGCATCCAATTTGCCGTGCTTCTATGATCTGTCCAAAATCATGTTGGGTTTGGGAACTTCTGGATTCAGTGACAGAAGGTCTTTCAAAATTAACTTATTCTTCTTGTTTACCAAGGCTCCGAGTCCGAAGGAAGCACAGATTTTGCAGTTTATGTTTAAACAGTCCTACTTAGTGAGTCTTTTTCAACATCTGTCCCTGTACTGCTTGTATCTCACAGCTCATTCTCTGCTATCATAGACCATTAATGTCTTCCTACAGCTGTTAATACTGCCCATTTCAGTCCCCCACAACCTTTACTACCTACCACTTCCTCCACACAACATTACCAGTATTGTATCACTATCATCAGCATTACCACTTTCTCTCCATCTCCAAACAGCATCTCAACAGCTCCTGTTAGCACTGCCTGTTAGTATCTCACCTTCAGTCAGCATTACCTATAACAGTGACAATCCCATTCCCCATCAACATTATTCATGTGTCCCCCAAATCCATCAAGTCACTCAGGTCAGTGTGCACTCAGCCCCTATCAACTACCCCTCTGTATTTTTCTAGCACCTATCAGCATCAACTGTCACTGAACTCTAAGCTCATACAACCATCACTGCACTCCAGGCTCATAGTAGATGTCTGTCACCTCTTCTGCAGCTCAAGACACTTTTCACCTTTCCACACCATCAGTGGCTCTAACCAGTTTGTTTTTATTTTTTACATTTTAGTGTGAACCTATATCTTATTCATTTGCTGTCACTGCCCATTATGTCAGCCATTCTCAAACTAATGCTTCATTAACAGACTCCAAAACACTGCCTCCCTGTTACTGTAGCTCAAACACTGTCAAAATCCCCCCATAGATTCTGTAAGCATTTACTTATATCACCCCCCAGCTCAACTATGTTTGCTCATCCTTTTATCAAAATTTGCAGTTGAATTCTCGTCATCTCCTGAAGCTATTGCTCTTTAATGTCTTCTCTTAACATCAATGTCACTAGTCAGTGCTACCAAAGATTGCACTAATAAACATTTGATGTATAGTCACAATTTCACTATATTAGCACATTATTTTCATTACTGATATGAATCTCTTTTTGAAAGGGACACCACGTCAATGTTCCACAACCCATACCAGACTATCCTTCCAGCTACAGTCAGCATCCTCTAAATCCAAGTTAGCATGATTCAGTCTTCCAGTAAATGAAAAAAAATGGCATTTAAATATTGAAAAAAGTGGGGTCAGTGGCACAGAGGAATAAAACCCTGACTGCAACTCAGATGACCAGACATTTATCAGCTTGGGTAACGGAACAGTCATGTAGGGAAGGATTAGGTATGAGCCTAAAAGGCACACCAATCTTGGGAGAAGGGTACGGTTGTTCCCAGGAAACTCAGCTACCATTGCAGTATTACAGCAAAAGCCCAAAACATGGAAAGCAGGTGGTAATACCAGGTTAGGCATGTGCTCTCTAGCTACCAAAGTTGGTGAGGGTAACCCTTATTCTCGTACATGAAAGAGTAATGCAGGTGTCCTAAGGCAAGCTGAAGGAGAACAGAAACCTCCTGTGGAGGAGAATAGAGGACCATAGTTTTGCTGTGATGCAGGTACTAGAGGTGACCTTCAATGGGTTATCTAGCAATCACAGGACACACATGTACACACAGACACATGCATGCACACAGTCTCTCACACAATTATTTATTTTTGCACACCTATCTAAACAAACTAAATGAAAAATGGCCAGAATTTCACTCAATTAAAGGACTATGCTCCAAATGCACCATGTCCTTTCAACAGAGTAGATATACATTTGTGAAGAAGGACCTTACAGTTTCACATATTGAAATGTTAAGACTTAAGAGTTTGTCATACTCTGTAGCATGTCTGTCAGCTTCTGCAGTGCACACTATGTTGGGGCTGAATGAAATCACATGAAACTTTCAGAAGGATTTTTTTCTCCCTTACAATTACATCACAATACATATCACATCTCAAACTATATGGCCAAGGAGAACAAACACAGCAAGGTTATTTATTTTATTTATTTATTTTATTTTACATTTGTTAACCGGGATAGTCCATCTGGATACATGTCCATTTTCAGTGGAGGCCTGGGGAGCAAAGCTCCAAAGAGACAATTTACAAGACATACAGACAATGCTTAAAAACATATTTCAACTAGGTCCACTAATAGTATCTAGTTGAGAACACAAAGTGTCATGCTATAGACAGGTACAGTTTATCAACAGATTTATAAACAACAATACAGCATGCAAACTAACACAAATATACTCTTATTCTTTTGTTGTGGAGTACAAGTTTATGCAGGTGAATCAAGAGACTATGTATTAAGGCAAGAGTTGCATTAGTATAGGAGTGGGACTGGAGTTAGTCTGGTGTGGAGCAGGGACATAGCCATTTGTTGTTTAGATGACTTTTGATAGACCTTTTAAATTTAGGTAGGGAAGAGTCCAGGGTTATAGATTCAGGCAGGGAGTTCCAGATTTTGGACATAGAAGAAGAGTAGAGTGAGTCACCAGCATGGTTGTTGGTTATAGTAACTGTTAACAGTAACTTGTCAGTGGAGCGGAGTTGCCTAGGACAGGAGTACTGTTGGATTATGTTACTTAATGAAGGTGTTATATGTGGTTGGGAGAGGAGCTTGTGAGTGATGATCAGTTGATTATAGATTAGTAAATCTGGCAGTTCAAGCCAGCCCAATTCCTTTAGGTTCTGACAGTCTTGGGTTCTGAAAGAGCTGTTATTAGCAAATTTGGCTATCTGATTGTAGCAGGTGGTCATTTTGTTGGTTTCTGTTTTGGATAGATTGGAGATGCATACAGTAGTGTTGAGAGAAGGTGGGTACGAGCCATTGTGGATCTAGTGTTATGGGTCAGGAAGGATTTGTGTTTGTAGAGACTACCTAGCTTTTTGTTTGTATTTATAATAGCCAGGTTAATGTGTATATCAAATTTTAACTTGTTATCAATGGTAACTCCTAGCAGTTTTGTGTGGGATTCAGGTGAAACAGGGGTACCAGTTTTAGAGTGAATGGTGAAGGAGGAGATAGGACTGGTAGTTTGTGAGGGATGAAGTAGCAGAAGCTTGTTTTTTGGGGGGGTTAAGTATGAGGCCATTCTCAATAAGCCAGTTTTTGATTGAGTGGAAGTTACCCTGGGTTTTATTGTGTAGATCTGCCAGGGTAGGGGCACTGCATATTATAGTTGAATCGTCTGCATATTGGATAAGGCTAGAACTATTTGCAGCAGAGTGCAGATTATTTGTAAAAACTGAGAACAGCAAGGGGCCAGGTATAGATCCCCGAGGTACCCCAAGTGTGACAGGTAAGAGTGAAGACAAGTTATTGTGCCATAGTACTGCTTGTTGCCTATTGCTGAGGTAGTTTTTGAACCAGGAGACTGATTGGTTGTCTAAGCCTAGGTTTACAAGGTGGGAGATGAGTTTATCATGGTTAACCATATCAAATGCTTTTGATAGGTTTAAGAAAAGGGCTGATGAAAGTTTACTGTTGTTCCTGTTGTGGTTTATGGTATCTGTAAATGCTATCAGGGCTGTAGTTGTGCTATGACCTGGGCGAAAACCGTGTTGTGTTCGAGATATGAGTTCTTGATTAATAAGGTGGGACATTAACTGATGGTGGATACATTTTTCTAATATTTTAGCTAGTGGGGATAGGATTGCGATAGGTCTTCAGAGATTGATCTGTTTATTAGTATAGAGACTGGTATAACTATTTCAGCTGCTGCCAGTTTTAAGAAATCATTGGGGAGGGAATCTGCTCCTAGTGCTGTTGGTTTTAATTGGGAGAGTAGTTTTCTTATGTAGGAGGTTGGGGTGGGTTGTAACTTAAAAGTGGGACTGTTGTTGGATGTAGGGTGGTAACTTGTATTGGCAGTGAGCTGCTTTTGTGCTAGGGCCAGTATGGTTTCAGTAAAGAATATATTGAATGATTCAGCTATGTTTTCTTTTGTTAGACCTGTGGGGTGGGGTAATGGTTTTATCAGGGTGTAGTAACTTGTTTAAACCTGTCCAGAATTTCTTAGGATTATTTGTGTGCTGTTTTTGATGGGTAATAAAGTAATTTATTTTATCTTGCATGACTAGTTTCTTGGTGAGATTTCAAATCTGTTGGTATGCTTGTTGTGTTCTAGGGTTTTTGTTGGACCTCAAGGTTGTCCAGGCTATATTCCTTTCTGTTATTTTTTGTCTAGTTTCCCTATTTAACCATGGAACTCTGTTAGCTTTAACTCTTGTAGTTCTTACAGGGGCATGCCTATTCAGTATTTCTAAGAAGGTGGAGTTGAAGTGTTTGGTGGCTTCATTTAGGGGTAGGTAATACAGTTCAGACCAGTTGTATTGCTTTAGCTCTTGTGTGAAGTTAGTTGGGTTAAAATGCTTTTTGTTCCTGATTGTTTGAAGTATTGGGGTTTGGGGGTGCTGGGAATTATATTTACGTAAGAAGGTAGTTTGATGGTCACTTAGTGAGTCAGGAAGGGTGCCTGCTAAGTAGGAACAAGGTATTTTATTTAGTAAGATCCAGTCTAATAGTGTTTCTTTTTTACTATTTTTGGCTATTCTAGTGGACTGTGATTACTTGAGAGAAGGTTAGCAGGTTGATATGGTTAGTGGGTGCTTGGGAGAAGCATGTGAGCCAGTCTATATTAAAGTCTCCTAATACAATGGTCTCTTGAGGCATGGATTGTGATGGCCATTGAAGTAACGTTTTCATGGTGGGGATATTATTGCCTGGGGGGATATAACCTCTTACTAGGTTGATGTTTCTTTTGTTACATATTTTGAGCCTAGTTAAGAGTATTTCTGCCTTTCCAAAGGGGGCATGGATATCTCATATTTAGTTATGGTCAGAGTAATTTTGTAAAGCAGGGCAATGCCATCACCCTTTTTCTTTAGTCGATCTTACCTAAGGATACTATACCCAGGTGGAAGGATCTCTGTATCTTTGGTAGATGGTTTAAGCCATGTTTCTGTTAAACTGACTATATCTGGGCAATATTGTGAGATTAGCATAAGAAGCTCATGTATTTTATTGTTTATGCTCCTAATATTTAGATTTAGGAGGAAAAGACTATTTAATGGCCTGATATTAATTTGGGTTAGATTGGGAAGCTGTTGTACTTTATTCAGAGGATTTATATCATTAGGTCCTGGGTATGGGTGGATATCTCCAGCATTTAGGAGTTATTGTTGGTTGTTTTGCAATAATTTAACTAGTTTTTGTAGTATTGTTAGGTATTTATGGGTTGCTGTTGATTTGGGGTAGGTGGTGATGGGTTTAAGATGGGTATAGCATATGGTAGTAGTGTTGAATAAGGTGGGGTTAGGGAGTAATTGGCTGGGATGGGTGATATAATGGTACTGGATTTATGGGTAAGTGGGAAGTTGTTTTGTGCAGGGTAGTTGTATGAAGTGATATGGTAGGTACATGCTAAAAAGAGTAGAAGGGTCATTTGCAGAAAGAAAGTCCTCAGTTAAAGAGTATTGTTAATTGTATGGATTTTGTAGGAGTGAGTTGAACAGATGTATCAGGGTTGGAAGGGATAGGAGTGGTTGTTGGATCTGTAAGGGGTGGGAGGGATGTGGATTGGATGATTGGGGGAGGGGCTGGATAAGTATAAATGTAGTTGATGTGGGGTGGGTGGGAATTGGGGGTAGGGAAGGGGAGCAGTGGGAGCCTGTAGTGCGAATGGAGCGGGCTTGAGCAAATGAGGAGAGTGCAGCAGAAAAAGTATCAGCAATGGTAACACGATACCCAAGGTAAGTGGGTAATTAAATGACTACTGTAAGGGAAGAAAAAAACTAGATTAACAAAGTGAAAAAAGAAGTTGGTGATTTTAGCAAGGAAGGGAATGGATATATAAGAGCTTAAGGAGGTAGGGAGTATGAAATAGACGAGAAAAATAGCTTTTGGTACTAAAGCCTCAGGAGATATATTATAGTACTAGCTAATTTGCTTGTAGGTGCTGCCACCTTGTGGTATAAGAAGGAGAGCAGGCAGAAGAGTTAAATATGTCTTAGTAGTAATTGATTTACGGGGTTTAAAGACTGGAGGGGGGGAGAGCAGTAAGAGGTCTGCTGTAGGCTGCTGAAACAACGCACACTAGGGAGGGCAGACGAGCACAATAACAGATATTAAAAAGTAGCTTAATTAGCTAGTTTATAGGTAATTTCTTTTGGCTACATACATTCACAAAAAGTTTGTATTTGGGAGTCCCCACAGTAGATTGCTTATTAGGTGACCCAGGCTAGCAGGCAAATTCTGGGAGTCTTCTGGGTTTAGGCAGGAGGTAGTCCTTTTGAATATATTGGCAGGGAGGGAGTACCTGAGGTGGATTAATTCACAAAACGTTTATATTTGGGAGTCCCCACAGCAGATTGCTTATTAGGTGACCTAGGCTAGCAGGCAAATTCTGGGAGTCTTCTGGGTTTAGGCAGGAAGTAGTCCTTTTGAATATATTGGCAGGGTGGGAGCATCCGAGGTGGATTAATTCACAAAATGTTTGTATTTGGGAGTCCCCACAGCAGATTGCTTATTAGGTGACCCAGGCTAGCATGCAAATTCTGGGGGGGGTCTTCTGGGTTTAGGCAGGAGGTAGTCCTTTTGAATATATTAGCAGGGTGGGAGCATCCGAGGTGGATTATGAGCGGCGAGTTAGAGCAGCCTGACCGCAGGACCGGCACCAGGGGGATGTTGAACGCTGTTAGAGTAGGTTTAAAAATGGTGCCACAGGTTTGTGACGTCTAGAAATAAACTCTGGCTCCCAGTCCTGTGGCACCTTTTTTTTTCACACCCACTGATGTCATGAACCTATTTAAGCTCTAATTTCACAATGTTGCATCAGCTTCCTCGCTCTCCTAATCATCCCCATACATTGGTTGAACTGAGCTTAGGGAAGCGATGGGAGCCCAGCAAACATGGTGAACAAGGTCAAGAGGTATTGGCAAATGATGGCGAGCTATGGGGAGGAACCCTTCGACTCTGTGCTGCTGTATAAAGCTGCGTTCTTTTCCTTCACCAGGGCCATAAATGTGTTTAACCGTTTACAGCCTTATGGTGAATAATCCTGATATACATTGAGAATAACTTCAGTAATTAACTGAATTTTGCAATGCGAGAAATACAATGCTCTGGCTTACTCAGGAAAGAAAGCCAAGACTAGAAATTCACAAAATATTACTTCTTAAAAAAGTTAAATTATCGCATTTATGTAACCCTTTTCAGAAGAATTTCAGAGATGATGTCAACATATTTATAGAAAATATACGTAAGAGTTACTGCAAAACTGTCACCGACATTTTACTGAGGATTCTCAAACTTTATGGTATTTCTCACTACTTCCATTCTAAGAGAATAGGACTGGGATCAAACAACACAGAATACAGCATCATAATCTCATCAACTGCACCCTGACGCTGCGTTATTGTCAAGAAACAGCTTACCCCCCTCCCCAGGGCATTTGTGGTTAGGGAAAAATTAAAATAAGTAAGAGGTACTTTCTATGGCACTGACAGATTTGGATTGTGAAGAACTCTCTGGTAAGATACTATTTTTTTTTTGTTAGTGTTTTTTTACAGGTACTTCACTTCCCACAAACAAGCAAATAAGATAAACATGAATTTTTGAAAGTTTTACATTCATTACTCATGATGACCAATAGCTCCCCAAAAAATACTTGCGAGAATCCAACCCAAAGAAAAAATACATGTACGCTTTTTGTGCATTCAATAACATACAGCAAATAAAGAGAAAACAGTGACATAATTTGAATCAATAAACTAACAGACATCCCCTGCACAACAGATAAAAATATGATCTTTTGACAGCTTTACATAGTTTATTTATTTGTATCTGCTTTCCAGGGTACAGTACTGCTCTCCATGGACCATTTTCAGGCTCAGCCTGGGAGTGGTGTCTGGTTACGTAACTTCCTCAAAGTCACATAGTTAGGCAATGGAAGTTGATGGAATCGAACCTTACACCATAGGTCCAGGGAAACAGCTCATTAACATACTTTACATAATTTACACTCATACTTAGTGATTATAAATACTTTTCTACAACCTTTTAGTTAAGTACAAGAATCAAAAAACAGAAGGTGAAATACATACACACTTTTGTGCATTCAGTCATAGATATTAAATTACTGATAATTTGGCTTCACATAAAATGAGTATTTTTCCCCAACACAACATATATAACCTTTGTTTCTAGATGATCGTCAGTCTTGAAGTGACACCCTTACCCTATGTGCAAACACGGGAAAAGGGTTTGTGGAAGGATGGATTGAACGTTTCGCACGCCAGAACGAACAGGAACCACAGGAGAGGAGTCCTTGTGGTTAATCATTTTTATTAACAGCCCATGTATGGGTGCAGTTTAAATTGAAACAAGTGTTACACATACTTCTCAAACGTCCCTGACTTGGACTCAAATTTTAGCTCTGTCCCCCTTAATCTCTCTTAAAACTAGTGACTTTTATAGAAAAGGACAAGGGATAACTTTTCCCACAAATGGTTTCATGACCAATTTAAATAGCTGGCATTGCCTTCAAACCAGTCAACAGTCCTCACTCAATACAAAATTACGAAAAGAAATAAAAAATACATTTCACACTAAGTTACATTGAGTTGACTTTGCACATGTAACAAACGAGTTTCATATTTAAATCAACCATTTTTAAGTTTGAAATAAAAATGAAACTAACTGTTAAACTGTATCTATACAGCATGTATTAAAAACTATACTTTATCAATACTAAAATAAAACTATCGTTATTAAAAATACAGATATGCATACCTCGTCACTCTTAAAATATAACTTTTTTAGTTATTTAAAATACACATACATACATCATCAATCGCAAAATACTCTTAAAGTTCTTATTTACCAAAGGATAAATTTCACAAGAACACATTACTACCGCTTCTCTTTCCCGCTAGACAACCGACAGCTAAGTCCTCTTCAACTTCTCCGTTTCCCCGCCCCAATGACGTCAGTAGAGACGACAGTGGGGTCCCGACAGCCTAGAGGATGTATTCACGAACTTAAGTTGATATGGACAGGGCTTTCTTAATTTTGGGGTAATGATCCAAGGACTAATAGTTGGCAGAAAGGGATGTTGAGTTAAACCAAGGTAAATTCTCCACCGGAAATTAGCCAGATTTGGAAACTAGTATTATAATGCAATTTGCTGGATGGCGATGGCGGAGGAACTGTTTTGTAAAGTGGTTTCCATCGTGGTGAAGTGTAAAGACTGTGAAGACAGGTGAGTCTTCAAGTTATGATGCATTGTGCTTTTAAAGGAAACCGTCTCGAACTTCGTGGTATTAGAGCCAACAATGAAAGAACGACTGTCCTAAATCAGATGTGGAATATTTTAATACATTTGTGTACATTGTCGTTTTCACTTAACCTGGCAGTCGACTAACCAGGCTTTGCAGGTTGGATTTAATGTTAGTGCGTTTTAGGTTTCCAGCTGAGCTGTTATGGATGAAGTGGGAGAATAAATGCTTATGTAAGTACACACGCGGGGTTTGGGCACTTTACTTAATGTAGGAAGCGTGGACTTTTTGAAGATACCGCCGGTTTTCAACTCGGTCCACTGTCCGCCTGTAATCAGAAGACTGTTACTGCTTACTTAGTATTACTTTTACCATTTTAAAAGTGTTGTTTTAGTTGTAGTTTGGCGTCTTTTTCTACTTGAAAGGACTGAATAAAGTTGCTATAAGTTGGGGAGTAGCAGTGTTGCACCTAAGTATTTAGAGCAAGCTTAACATTGTATAAGGAAGTTAACAGTAACCTAGCAACTAATTACAGGTGGCTGTCATCAGTTATTTTATTGACAGTATAAAGAAACTGATCCAAAACTGACTAGCCATGTTCAGTACTTCTTTACGGTATGTGAATTTAATCCTAGCTCTTTGCTGTCCCTGTTTTGTCTCGGAATATTTCTCTGTCATCAGTAAATTAAGTTAATTTTGTGAACATTAAAATTAAGGTTAGACACGTTTATTCTTTTTAAAATTATTTTAATATAAACAGTTTTATTCTAACTTTTCTTACCACGAAGTGTGTTTTTATTTGGGGCTTGTGTCAGTCATCATTTTGAATCTGTTCCCGTGTTTGAGTGAAAGAGGTTTGGAGACTTTCTGTTAGTAGTTCTGTGCCTGCCTAATTGGACCTACTCATGTCATAATAAGGGTAGGGTTGCCACCTTTTCAAATGGGCAAAGTGGGACATTTTTGGTACAAACATCAGATTTTACAGGCCGACACATACCCATGGTCAGTACAAAAGTTAGAACTTAGTTTGCCTAAATAAAAGCTTATTCTTGTAGCATTTTAGTTGCTCATTCTGTTTCTTATAACATTTAGGTATTTTAGATACAGAATAACTGTTTTACGCAACTATTACATAAAATATAGGAAATAATTTTGTCCTAAAATCTCAGGACATTTGCCATTTTTACAATTTTTTGCCAGGACACAACTGCTCAAAGAGGGACTGTCCCTCGCAAAGTGGGACAGGTGGTAACCCTAAGTAAGGGGGAAGCGACATAGATTACTGTTACCTTTTTTTTGTGTTGCTTCTCTACATTTTATCGCCTTTTGTTGCTTGACAAAAATTTTGTACTGAAATTGATATTTAGACTTTGGGACAAATATATGCATAATTGAAAACAGTATTGAGTACAAACTGGGAATTATGAGGAAAGACATAATGAAAATAAGCATGCCAATATATTAACCAGTAACCACTCCAGATGCTCGTTTGGAAGAAATGGATGCAGTCATTCATTTATTATGGCAGTCGGGTCAAATCATGGTTCATTCAGGGCCAGTTCTCAGAAGTCAATGCCAGTGACAGATTGAATCAGTTCTAGTCTGTTGATGTTCCGATATGTGCAAAGGGTAAAAAGAAAACTGTTCAGGCCATAAAACACCACATGCAGTCCCTGAAAAATCCTCAACCAGCTCCAGTGGATAGAGAAATGAAATTAACCACCAACAGTCCTCTGGCATTCTACAGCAAATACAAATGACTGAAGGGAAGCCACAACACGAAGCCCCAGGCTGTGCCCCAAGCCAGTCCATCTCACCATGGGATGGCCTAATTAAAGATGATCAGACTGTCGATGTCCTTCTGCTTTCATGGCTGTGACATCTATTCTGTGTTACCTACTAGTTGCTGGGAAAAGCAAATATGTGAAAAACCCAGTATGAAAAACAGGAAATTTCTTCTTGACCAGTAATGTGATCATGCATATGGATCGGTTATTATGCCAGTTTTTGCATTTACAAAAAAAGTGTGGGAGAGGGTGTCCTAATGTGTTCTGCTCCTAATGTTCTGTTTTGAAGGTTTTTTATCCTAAGCACCTGTCTCCTTTTTTTTTTATCCTAAGCACCTGTCTCCTTTTTTTTTTTATCCTAAGCACCTGTCTCCTTTTTTATTTTTATCCTAAGCACCTGTCTCCTTTTTTATTTTTATCCTAAGCACCTGTCTCCTTTTTTTATCCTAAGCACCTGTCTCCTTTTTATCCTAAGCACCTGTCTCCTTTTTTATCCTAAGCACCTGTCTCCTTTTTTATCCTAAGCACCTGTCTCCTTTTTTTTATCCTAAGCACCTGTCTCCTTTTTTTTATCCTAAGCACCTGTCTCCTTTTTTTTTATCCTAAGCACCTGTCTCCTTTTTTTATCCTAAGCACCTGTCTCCTTTTTTTTATCCTAAGCACCTGTCTCCTTTTTTTTATCCTAAGCACCTGTCTCCTTTTTTTTATCCTAAGCACCTGTCTCCTTTTTTTTTTTTATCCTAAGCACCTGTCTCCTTCCTGTCTCCTTTTTTTTTTATCCTAAGCACCTGTCTCCTTTTTTTTTTATCCTAAGCACCTGTCTCCTTTTTTTTTATCCTAAGCACCTGTCTCCTTTTTTTTTTTATCCTAAGCACCTGTCTCCTTTTTTTTTATCCTAAGCACCTGTCTCCTTTTTTTTTATCCTAAGCACCTGTCTCCTTTTTTTTTATCCTAAGCACCTGTCTCTTTTTTTTTATCCTAAGCACCTGTCTCCTTTTTTTTATCCTAAGCACCTGTCTCCTTTTTTTTATCCTAAGCACCTGTCTCCTTTTTTTTATCCTAAGCACCTGTCTCCTTTTTTTTATTATCCTAAGCACCCTGTTTCCTTTTTTTTATCCTAAGCACCTGTCTCCTTTTTTTTATCCTAAGCACCTGTCTCCTTTTATTCCAAGCCATGTCTTCCCAGTTATCTTTTCTTAGTTCCCCTTCCTTCTCTTTTCTTATCTTTCCGTCCCCCTTCTCCCTTAGTAGCATGCCATTTTTTTCCTCTGGCAATCCCGCTGGTACTGTGATTCCTTGACTCGCAACCAAGCAAGCTGTAGATTGCAGTCTCAGTTTGCAGGGGTTCTTTCAGAATTTATTATTTTCACTTGTTACAGTTTTATTATAATTTTATATATAAATGCCTTCATACACAAATTTCCTATTAAGAAATGCATTGACAATGAACGAGTAAAGGCATATTTTTAAGGTTTTAATGAAGAAACTATTTCCCATCCCCATACAGTCTTAGCCTTTATTTGTAGTGACCATGCCAAACTCATTTGTGTACCCTCCCTAGTTCTCAAAAGATTCTGCCAAGTCTGCTAAGGGTATTTTGGGGGGCTGCATCCCACACAACTGTAAGTAATATAACCATCCTGAGCTCTGGCTGAACCACTTGTGGGGATGTCATCGCAGTTGCTTGGTCAACGCACTAACATGCTACCTCTTTCTCACCATTTTATTAGTTCATGTTGATCCACATGGATCTAGCATAAAATGTTTGCTAGCTGTGATTACTGTCCTTTCAAAATACCATTCAGATCAGACATATGTACACTCCTGGAGTAGTGTTCTGGAATAGTATCCATTTAAAGGTAGAGTAACTGTGCCTTTCTCATCTATTTCTAATTAAACTACTAACAGCCTAGAGATCTGAATCTCTCTCTTTGTTTGTTTTTTTTTTTTTTTTTATGAAACTCTGATAATTTGTAGACATAGGTTTGTTAGACATTTCAGCCTTAATGCACACATTGACCTCTTCATTCATGTCTGATTTTTGCCATTGGTTTTCTGGATAGTATATCCGATGCCTCTAGCTGCTTCCTATAGATATTCACCACTTTCATATTCAAGTGCCCTAGTCTTATCAGTTTTTGACATCTACGTCCTAAGCATTTTTGGTCAGTGGAGCATGCAGCTTACTTTCTGTACTTAAACTGTGTCTTGCAAGTAATGAGAGAAATGTTCACTTGCTTGTGTTTCTGAGAGACATTTTTTCTCAATTTGTGAATACCTTTTTGATCTGTAATAGTGTGACTGAACTAAATGCAACACTTAAGTTCATCTTCTTTCCCTTTGCAGCAGAGCAGCTTCTAGACCATAGGAGCTTGAGTTTTTGCTTAATATTGTCAGTTTGCTGGCATCGTAATATGCTAATACTAGTGTAGGTCCATGTTAGTGCCCTTCCCGTTTAAAGGCCATCTACAGTGGTTCTAACAAAGTCTGTTCTGAGTCCATTTTCAACAGGCTAGTGGTTAAGTAAAGCACTAATGAAAGTGCAATAAGAACCTCCCCAGATAGTTCACCATACCGAGCATTTGTCAAAGCTCAGTTACACTGGGCATGGTAGTTCATTAATAGTGTTTACTTTGCTTGCATTAGTCTTAATTCATTTTGTTCAAAATACTGAATTTCTGTTTTCACAATGTGGTATTTTTCTTATTGAACTTGACCCTGTCTGCTTCATGTCTGAAGTACCACCTGCATTCATTTGCCATGCCTTTCCTTGTCCTGCTCAAAGACTGATGTCAGCCATTACAACATCAGTGCCTTCATGGGCTTTCAAGAGTGATAATCTTCTACTTGAGTATTTCAGGAGCTGGCTGAGGTAAACTCAAAAGAGCAGCAAGTGGTATTTGTCAAAACTTGCTGGATGAATCTAGAATGCCAAATGTTTTCCACAATATATTTTATTTTGCGTTTGTATACCTGGAACATCCAACTGGAGAAAAACTCCTTTTTGTGCGTCTGTTTGAGGAGAAGAAACTCCAGTAACAGCATTTTCAAAATATTTCAAACAAGAGAATGAAAAGAACATAACAATTAAAAGAAGACATGTTATTGTTAGTGAAGGAAAACAGTTCTGGAACTGATGAAGTAGTTACGTTTACAAAGAGTAGTATGAGCTCCTCATTAGCACTCTTCAAGAAAAATCTTGATGATTGGATGGGAAATGGGAAATTCATCCCGGGGATCACTTCTGTGGCGGAATATAATTTTCTTGGGTGGCGAAAGCCAGGGTACATTTTTTGGCTAGGCTTATATAGGCCCTAGGGCCAATAGCCTAGTACCCACCTATGACTGACAAATAGCTTTTTACAGACGTGCAAGTGTTTATGGTAGCAATAATGCATTTACAAGATATTGATATGTTACATGTAATATAAAAGATGAGTTGTTGCTACGTATGAATAAAGGAAAATGAGTAATATAAACTGGTGGACAACTGAGTAGTAGTGCATGGGAAGGGCAATTGTAGAGTAGCACAGGAAAGTGAGGGCTATATTTGTCTGATGTGACTGTGTAAAAATTGCATTAGTATTTTTGTATTTGTGTATATGATTATATAGTAGGCCATTAACTAGTTGTTGCAGAGAGCAGAAGCAAATCCAAGATTCTTTCAGGAGGGTTATTTCATTTTCTGCCAACTTTCAGTAAACAGCAGTGTTGGGGAAATTTTGTTCCAAAGCTTTGTGACGTGTAATTAGAGCAAAAGGAGTTGTCAGCAGTGGTATGAGATGTTGCTGGTAGGAGTTTATCCTTGTAGCAAAGTGCTATGTCAGATGAATATTTCTTTGCATAAGGTTTAGTAAGGATGGGCATTTGTTTGGATGATTTACTGCTTCTTTAAGTCACTTTCAATCTACGCATTTTATCCTTCCGAATCCCAGTGATTAACATATATGTTTGAATTGGAGTGCGCCAGTCAGTAGAAGCCTTACTGTGACCTTCTTTATGATACCAAAGGGCTACATTCATTTCAGTTGTAGAAAGGGGAACTAGCATTTTGTTTATCTAATGCAATCGCATGTATTAATCTGATTTTAAACAGGATCACAATTCAGAAATTGTACGTCTTCAAACACATCTGTGTTCATCTCATTAGTTGTGGCAGTTGGAGCCACCTTAAATCAACTTATTGGCTCTGTAGGTTATTTACATATGGCCAGAAATAACCCAGATGTGAGACTTGTAATTCTGCTCTTTTTCACTTACATGCCTAGGAATTTTCTTCTGCGTGCGAGTTTGCCACTGAGACTATGGACATCCATTTCTGTATCTATGAGGTTGCTGTAGAAATATTGGTATGAGGCATATGATATCACTGTTATGTGTACCCTGTGTCTATTTTAAACTTTTGTGCAACCTAAGCTTTACATGCCTCATTTCATTAAGATGTTTTTTGTACTAGGAAGAATGCCCATTGTAGCCTCCTCAGTCTCAACTGTCCTGTAACATCCTATTTTTACACATAGCTGTAAAATGTATAATCTTGTTACATCTCTGTCACTCATTCTTGCTAGCAGGACTTGTCTTAAGCTTATTATGTCCATGGTAGTAGATTAAATGTACTACTTTCATATTTCATTATTTCTGTCCTTTGGTTGTCTCTCCTGACCTTCACTATCCTTTTCTATGATTTTTTTAAAATGTGACTTTATCTGATATCATATGTTATCAGCCAACATTTCTGCATTTTGATTTGCTTAGAATGGAGTGTACATTGTACAGTTTTTCTGCTTTAGATATGGCTACAGTTGTAGCTTCTGTTAAACCTGGCTGTCTATGAAGCTTCTTACCTGCTCATCTGTTGTGTTTAATCACAGCCATGGTATTACATGGTTTTGTTTTTATGTGGAACAGTTAGCCTCCACTTGACAGTAAATGCTGAAGCAATGCTTTTTTTCTTGCAAGAGGCATAGTGACCTGGTACTTTAGGGTCACTGTCTTAGAACATGCAGGACCACGGTTCATTTCTTGGTTGGGTGAATTCTTTGGGGAGCATGCATTTATGCTGGTAGATGAAATTGATTACAGAGCTATTTAATATGTCCATAGGGTTCACAAATGTCAACAACAAATTTTGGACAGGAAGGGACACTTGCTAAAAGCAAAATTTGCTTTAATGAAAATGAGGTTACAGTTTTTGAATGTGTTGAGCAGTAAAGTTACTGTTAGTAGTAGTAATAATGCAGTTTGACACATTTCCTATGTTGAATTAGCAAAGTTGTCAGTATTGCACCATAGACTTCAGATGAAGTTGGACTATTGAAATTTAATTGTAAAGCTAAATTGCATTATTTTTTCACAGTCAGATAATGAGAAATATGACGGATTAGCGTTGTCACCTCACAGAAAGACGTTGTCCCGTTCGATTCTCAGCTAGAGCGTCTTCTGTGTGGAGGCATGCGTGAATGGGCGTACCCTCATTGAAGGTTGTGCGTCAGGGCTGGTAACTCGGCAAATAAAAATCCACTACCAAACATTAGCGGACCGGAGTTCCGCTGTGGCGACCCCTAACCGGGATAAGCCGAAAGAAACAACAAGTAAAATCTATACTCATTTTCTTATTTGTCAAAGTTTAATTAAAATGAATATTAGAACTATGTTTAGTCTGTTTCTACTAAAATGACAGATGATTCACAATAAAAATGTTCACGAATCCACCAGGTAGCAGTAATACTTTTAATAAATAGCAATAAAAAACGAGTTGAGCGCTTTCATCTAAAAATAATAGACTTCATCAGAACACTTGGCTACAATGAATGGTGGCTTATATACTCTTACACATGCCTGCAATAAAGTAATTAAAATCAATTGGCTGCAAATATTTTAACTCTTAACGTGCTACCACTGGAAATTTGACTAATGCATGCTTACTTTAAAGTTTATAAGATATTGTTGTAGATTTTAACATGAGTTAATTCTACATAACAATTTTTTAAAAATTCCTAATAGTATGATCATATAATATAAACAATCTACAGAACTATTGTGAAACTAATGCTACATTACTGTCAACTTGTAGTTATGAGGACCATGACAATTGAAAAGGTTATCTGTGTGATGAGTACTAAATCTGTTATTATACACCCAGAGGGATATGAAATACAATAGTATAACTTAACAATATATAATATAAAAAATTACAATATAAAGTGCATAGTGCTTTGTGCAAAAAAGATGGCATATAAGTGATACATATTAAAATGACATATATTAAATACATGCTTGTTGAATAAACAACATGAAATATTAAAATTGATGGACTTTTTTACTTTTAAGTACATCTATATTCTCCTGTCATCCAACATAGGTTTTATAGATATGTAATCGTTTAATCCCGGAGAGACAGTGGCATTTAATTTGACTTGCCACCATACCTCCCTTTCGCCTATTTTTTTCTTTAAATTACCCCCTCTAGTGTTGACACAGATTTTTATTTGGTATTTTAGAAATTGTCTATCACAAATATTACTATCCTTCAAATGTTTGCACAAGGCATTTTTTTCATCTCCCTTTCTAATACAATAATAGTGGTCATAGATCCTATTACGGAGGCATCTCTCAGTTTTGCCTACGTAATAAGAATTGCATTTGGTACAAGTTGCCAGGTATATTAACCCTGATGTTCTACAATTTCCTTTCTTAAAGTTTATACTTGTATAATTTGTATCCTGTAATGTTATTGAGGGTCTGAGATCAATGTATGTGCACTGATTGCAATTTCCACACTTAGTAGTACCCTTGATACCATCTCGTATTACTACTTTGTCATTTTTCCTTCCGAATTCCATCTTTAAATTGCTTGCATTACTATACACAAATCTTGGTCTTTCCCCCATAATGTTTAAAATATTCATGTCTGCACTGAAAATGTTCCAGTGTTTTTCCATAATAGCCTTGATGTCATTGGAATTATGCCCAAATTGGAGTATACATGCCCCTCTATATTCATTCTCTGTGTTCTGGTTCCCATTTGTCTGCACTGTACAGACCTCCTCATTTAAGCCTAAAATAGCCTGATATCTAGTATTTCTATTACTCAAGACATACTGTTTTAATTCAGTAATTAGACTATCGGGGTACCCTCTCACTCTGAACATATTTCCTATCAAATTTAGTTCAGTTTGCAAGTCTAATATTTCAGAGGTCATTCTTGCTGCTCTTATAAATTGGCCTTTTACTATACTTTTTTTCTGTTTATATGAATGACAACTCTGATAATGGAGATATGAGTTACTGAATGTATTCTTCCTGTATATTTTGGACGTAAATCTATTATTGTTTATGTGGATCTCCGTGTCGAGATACGATATGGATGTCTTGCTTGAATTGATGGTAAATTGCAGGTATTCACACCTGCTATTTAAGTATGTGATAAATTCTGATAATTTGTCAAGACTCCCTTTCCATATCAAAAACAAATCGTCCAAAAATCTGGTGTATAAATCTATATATTTGTACCAGTCACTATTTAAGATATATTCTTTCTCCCAATCCAGTAAAAATAATTGGCAAATAACAGATTTAGTACTCATCACACAGATAACCTTTTCAATTGACATGGTCCTCATAACTACAAGTTGACAGTAATGTAGCATTAGTTTCACAATAGTTCTGTAGATTGTTTATATTATATGATCATACTATTAGGAATTTTTAAAAAATTGTTATGTAGAATTAACTCATGTTAAAATCTACAACAATATCTTATAAACTTTAAAGTAAGCATGCCTTAGTCAAATTTCCAGTGGTAGCACGTTAAGAGTTAAAATATTTGCAGCCAATTGATTTTATTACTTTATTGCAGGCATGTGTAAGAGTATATAAGCCACCATTCATTGTAGCCAAGTGTTCTGATGAAGTCTATTATTTTTAGATGAAAGCGCTCAACTCGTTTTTTATTGCTGTTTATTAAAAGTATTACTGCTACCTGGTGGATTCGTGAACATTTTTATTGTGAATCATCTGTCAACTATTGTCACATATTGCCTACTGGAACTGGAGTATTTTCTGAGTATTTTTGTGTTGTTGGTTCCGGTTCCTTTTCTTTTCGTTGTATCTACTAAAATGACATTTATTCCACCGCATGCTAACGCCACTATAAGAAGCATTCAAGTTATGTTTGAATTATACTATTGAGTAATAAATATTTATAAACAAACATGGTTTAGAATTTATTTGGTCTAAAGCTGAGTGAAAGGTTTTGAACAAGTTCTGGATGTTGCATTTAATTTTTCATACTATCAGGAAAAAAGGTTAGATATTTAAAATGAGCAAAAATATTGAGAAATTTGCTGCTAGTATTTGAGTAAAAGACAGTGTTTCAGGATCAGAGCATTTTTATTCCAAGATTTAAAAAGTGTTAAATAAAAGTAGTTATTGTATGAACAATTCTGAAAATAATATTGTCAGAATATGTAAAATTTATGCATTCCACTGCATCTTCAAAGTGTGTAAAAGTTGAGCAAAACGTCCTGGTTGACCCGTCATAGCTGGGTTCCAAATTTGCATAGAGAATTTGGGATAATTAATCAAGTTTTGTTCATGTTTGTAGTCTATATTTGAAGTTATGTAGGTGATTTGATTTTTACACATGAGGAGTCCACAATATGTTCTGAGTGTTAACAAGTGTGTGTGTGTAGCGTGTGTACTAGTAATAAACATAGTTTTGGGTAGTTATCCTATTACTTGTAATGTTACAATAGGCTGTTAAATTTCATCAAACCATTAGTCCAACCGTCTTTTTTTTTTAATGAGTTTTAAGCAATTTGCAACTTGCCAGGAAAAGAATTCATTTTCCTACCCGCTTTATAGTGAAAATATACTTTAATCTAATTTTCGTATTTTCTAAGTTTAGTAATTAATAATCCATTCATAGTAATAGCCTCATTTCTAAAGACTGATTACACCCAAGGTTACTTCTAGTTCTTGTTTCTTAAAACATTTATGCATGATTCCCTCTTTTATACTTCTAATACATTTAAAAACGCCATTCTCTGTTCAGAGCTCGTGCATGCCATCCCATTTTTATCTTTAAGTATTTTTGAATTCTTTCAAGCCTTTTAATATAAGTATGTGAAAATCAGTTCCATATCTGATGTGTGATTTTTATTGCTAATATGTCATTGATTTTAATACATTCTTGTTAAAATAATTTGTTGTCTAGACATGTTGCAGGAGCTATCGGGTGCTGGTGTGGTTCACCACGTTATGTCTGTCTCTTATGGCTTTATAGGAGACTGATTTTGCTGTTTGTCAGCGATATAATTTTGTACTTTTATTATACAAATGATTTTTTTTCTGCACTGGGGCACCCATGATTCTTTAGATTTTCCTACTAGGTTTTCAAGTAACAGATTTGCTATAGAAACACAACATGAAATTCAGTGAAATAAAATCAGCTTTTCAGATGTCACGTGTGAACGTATTTGTACTACTAATAGTAATGATAATACAGATCTGTTACTTAAATCTATGGCAAGAGGTGTCAACCTTCACATGTGCCTTTGGCTATTGCATTTGGTGAATTACATAGGACTGAAAATCTTTGCAGTGACTGATTTTTTTTTTTTTTTTTTTTCTTAAAAGAAGCACAGATCGTTTAAAATATGTTCATTGATATAGGCTACTTGGGGAGTAGGAATCTTTGTTTACAGATGAATTTATAAATTGCTTTGGAATACAAGTATTTAAATTTCATTTTAGTTGTAAAAATGCTTCTGATATGCTTGTTCATAGTGTGCATTTTGACCAAGTGAAAAGTTTTAAATGTTTCCAACTGAGCCACAGGGGTACTAACACCTGTGGTTCCTGTGTTCTGTGTAAAAATGTTTCGTTTTATGTTTTTAAGGGCTAACTGTGTTGGTTTTTTTTATTTCTGTTGGTTAAGACATTCCTTAAGAAGCTCATCTTTGGAGTTGTGGTTTATTAATATCTGGAAATAGAGGATAGTGGTCAGTGAGCGAATGTGGGAGAGTTCTGTGAGAGCTTGAAAACATCAGGTTTAAAGTTGATAAGGTTACGACATTCCTAAATCCATATAGGTTGATGTTATTATTTGAGGGATAGTCTGTTGAAAGGTGCTGCCAGTCCATGTTGACATCACCAAGGATTGCATTTTCTTAAGATATGGAATTTTATATGTAGTTACAGATGTTTTCCAGGATGGGGATATATTTTCTTGGAGGGATGTACAGGGCAATTACTCCAAGATTTTTATGCTTGTTTAGTTTCCAGTTAGAAATTAGTATCTCTGCAGAGTGAACTGTAGGCTGGAAAAAGCATGAGGGAGAGAGAGCAAGGTGATTTGAAAAAAAGGATGGCTGCAATAACAACTTTTAATCTATCAGCATGTATAGTATTATAGCTTGGGGGAACAGTTTCAGAGACTTTGATGTGTGGCTTAAGGCAAGTTTCAGTGATGAGGACAATGTCAGGAGAGTAATGAGATCCAAGAGTAGAATTCTGTTACTTTGATAACTATACTTTGGATATTGATAGAGGATATTTTTGGGTCCTTGGGGGATACAGATATATAGGAGAGGTAAGGGGGAATATTGGAGATGGCCTGGGATTAAGGTGTACATCACCACTTAGGAAAATAATGTGGCAATATAAATAAAGGAACAGGGATAATGGGAAGTTGGTACTGGGCTTGTATTTAAAGGAGAACCGCGCCCACAGACTGTTTATTTGATCAAGTTTTGATGTTTCTTACATTTTAACACAACTTTTGGACTCTACATTTAAAAAAAATATGTAATTCCAGAGTCTGTCCACGTGGAGTTCAGCATCATGATCTTTTTTAGTCTATTTCCAGCTACCCCACAATGCAGTGTTTGGCTTTAAAAATATTACATCATAGCTCCTAAGCTGCTGTCAGTGCATTGACTTTACATGTGTTTTCGCATACACTCTGCTTTCTTAGTCAGGTTTAATTACCATTTCTTGCTTTTCAGTGACTACAGAGATAATTGCACAGAGTATTCTCGGCATACAAACTTTGTCTCTTGCTGCGAGCTATCAAGTCAGGGCAGCAAACAACTCAAATTTGCTACTCTGATAAATACGAAGGGGAAGTGTTTAGGAGGAGGGGAGATGAGTTTAAGGATGAGTTTAAGAACTAAAACTCGGGCATAACAAAAGAATGAAATCTGGCCACTTTAGAAGGTAATAGACACTGAGAATACTGGCTTGTGTGATTGTCCGTGTTTGTCTTAAGTAGTCATTGAAAAGCAAAAAATGGTAATTAATCCTGATTTGACTAAAAGAAGGCAAGGTATACATTAAAAATGCATGTAAAGTCAATGCATTGATAGGAGTTTAGGGGGTAAGATGTAATATTGTAAAGTCAAGCACAGCAATGTGGGATACCTAGAGGCAGACTATATAAAATAAAGATGCTGGACCCTATGTGGACAGACTCTGGAATTGCATACTAGTCCAAAAGTGGTGTTAAAATGTAGGATACATCAAGACATGATGAAATAAACATGTCTGTGGATGCGGTTCTCCTTTTAACATTTGATAGATTATTGGTGAAGTAGACAGGTTTGTATTTGTGTAAAAGAAGGTAGGGTGATTAAGTTGGGTACAATTTTGTCTTGGTAGGGTTGGCTGATTTTTAATTTGTGTAGAATAGGCAAGAGTAAGGGATTATAGAGCTGGTGAGATGGGTGTTTAACTTGTGAAGTATGACAGGAAGAGGTAGAGAGGAGTATGTAGATACGAGCAACACGTTTAGTGGAAGTAATGCAAATTATTATTTCTAGAAGATGAAAAGTAGGTGATAAAGTGAGGAGGCTAGATGTATAGAGTTAATTAAGATGAGATGATTTAAAGGTAAATCTTGAAGTCTAATAAATAATATAGAGGGAAAAGAGTGACTAGTTAGTGTGTATGCAGGGAGGAAGGGGAGGGATCTATTTAGGAATAGGAGGGTCTTGTACAGCTGTAAATATAGTTGCAGAGGGGTGGGTGGGAACTGGAAGTAGGGTAGTAGAGCGGTGTGAGCCTGAGCAGAGCAGGACAGACCCGAACCAGGTATTTTTGAGTGTCAGAAATAGATCAGTTTCACAAACTAACTACTGGGTAAGTGTTGTCAATATATTTAGAGAGAAAAAGTAACGGAACAGCAGCTGTAAATGCCTTTAGTACTGTTTTGTCAGAGTTCAGTATTAGAAGCAAGACAGTTGGATGTATTATTGATGGGATGTTTTTCCTGGGTTAGCAGCTTGGGTTGTCAGTATGGGTCATCCTTCACTGAAAGTAACAGCAGCAGTATGCTTAGGTGCTTTAATTTTTTTAAAGGAGGGTATGCTACGCATGGGTAAGAAAACCATACATATCATGGTAAAATGGCATTAACAAGCCTGAACTACATTAAAATATGAAATGTTCTTTCCCAGTAGCAGTAGCCCTGGCTGCAAGCTCAATTATGCAGTTGGTTTTAGCAGCTTACTTAGTGACATCTAGAGGTGTTAGTTTATATATTGGACATCTAGAGGTGTTCATTTATATATTGTCCACACTGAAAAAAGACACTTGGCAGGCTGCAGAAATTGTCCACACTGAAAAGACTTTTGGCAGGCTGCAGAAGAAAGATAACTTTATGCAGAATAACAGGAAAAGGGTGAGTTTCATTACTGTGTGAAAGGGCCAGTTTTGCAAGCCTTGAGTAGGTATTATCGTGTGTGTGGTGTGTGTAGGGCATGGGAAATGTACGTTGCAAACGAATATGGTGACTGTTTTGTTATATACACGGCTATATGACTACTACAGAAACAGCAGCTCAGCTGATAAAATGATCTACTTATATTTTCAATTAAATTCATTCCTCCAGTGAATCTCTGGAAGTTTGCACTGCAGCTTCCAATGGGTGGAGTCTTAAGCTTTTTGATAAAATAAAATTGCGTTCTCACATTTCAAACAAATGTTCATATCTCTAGAACTACAGGGGTTACTAAAGAAGTGCAAGTTACAAACTCTTCACCACAGACTGTATTTTTATAGTAGTAGTATTCTTTAGGTTCTTGGTATTTTAATGGAGTAACTATTAAGTGTGTAATGTTTTGTAAATAACTTGATATTTCAACAACCACTCGACACACACACTATCAGCAGCAGCATTTTGTTACCCAGCTGAGAGCTTTCATATGAAGCTAAGCAGTTCTATCTGTGCTACTTGATTGTTGAGATGTTTAGAAAAAAATGACATTTATGACAATTTAAATAAATAAATATTATATGAACAACCGTTAATTTCTTTCCCTGAAATAGTTAGAGGTAAAATGCCAAAAAAGTTGGGTTCACCACTATATAATCTTTAAGATGAAATCTGTTAATACTTTGTGTATGTAGCATGCTTTTGGAATTATTGATGAAAATATGAACAAGCAATATTTGACAGCTAGAGGCGTCAGTAGGATGTAACTGCAGAAACAGTTGTAGGCGTCACCTGGCTGTAATGAGTTAATTGCCAGAATGATGAGGTTGTAGTGAAAAAACAGATTAAGCAATAACCGATGAGTGGGTGTTGGTATCAGTTGGCGTGGGCTGATCCTGAGGGTGAAGCCTGAGTGATTAAACAAAGCCAACTGTGAATAAATCCTCATAAGAACCTATGAATCGGTTATTGCTATTATACAATGACACTATTTAAGAAAGAAATTACGTACTTTTCTTAAATAATGCCTGTGTATCATGGCAGTGTGTTTCCATGTTCTTCCGCATTTGTTGATATCATGCTCATTTATATGGGACTTGCGTTCCCATGCTTACACAGTCCATCAGTGCTGTGGAAAATGAGCAGTGGAGAATTGAAGATCTCAGTTGCTTTCTTGTTTGTTGGAGAGTTAAGAGCTGTGAGACGGACATGGCAGAAATACAAGGAAAATCCAGTATGTTTCATTAGTTTTGCAGAATTACCTGGTTTTCCATATATTTGCTCTGCCCTCCGTATGTACCTCTTAGATCAACAAATATGGACAAAGTCATAAATGGGGGGGGGGGGTGGGGGCAAAGGCTCCAAAATGCGGACTGATTGTAAATGTTGCTCTTATAAACTTAGAAGGCTGGAGAATAATAAGATTTGTGTTATTCTACATTGTCTGAAGGATGTGAAGTCTGAAACTGAAATGTGTATCATTTGTTTAATGACTTCATTCCTCAGTCTTCTTCTTTCAGCTGCTCCCGTTAGGGGTCGCCACAGCGGATCAACGGTTTCCATTTCTTCCTGTCCTCTGCATCTTGCTATGTCACATCAACCACCTGCATGTCCTCTCTCACCACATCCATAAACCTTATCTTAGGCCTTCCTCTTTCCCTGTTACCTGGTAGCTTCATCCTTGGCATCTTTTTCCCCAATATGCTCTGCATCCCTTCTCGGCACATGTCCAAACCAACATAATCTTGCCTCTCTGGCTTTATCTTGTAGACCTTCCCTTTCACTCCTACTTGTGCTCGTCTGTCACAAATCACTCCTGACACTCCTCTCCACCCACTCCATCCTGCCTGTACTCTCTTCCACACTCACCATTACTCTGAACTGTTGATCCCAAGTATTTAAACTCATCCACCTTCACCACCTCTACTCCCTGCATCCTCACCATTCCTCTGTCCTCCCTCTCATTCACACACACATATTCTGTCTTAGTCCTGCTGACCTTCATTCCTCTTCTCTCTAGAGCATATCTCCACTTTTCCAGGGTCTCCTCCACCTGTTCCCTACTCTCACTACATACTTCATTCCTCAATGATTTGTTGAAAAACCACAAATTTTATGAGGAACAGACCAAAAATGAGGCAAAAATCTGGATAGTTGAGACATATGCCTCTGCTATCATATACTAATAGAAAAACATCCATCCACTCAATGGTACTTCAGCAACCATATTGGTATATGCTTAATTTACAGCTGTCACACTGGTTGGGCTGGCCAGTTTAGTGTGCTTGTTTTTGAATACTAATGAGCTATCATTGTATAATTGAAAATTTTAACTAGATAATTTTGAGGGTCTCTGATATGGCTGCAGTGAAGAAACTGTTTGGAAGAAGTAATGACATCACCAGAGATGCTGAGTTGTCAGCTGAAATTTATAGTAGGTAAGAGATCAAAACTCCTGGATATGTCCTAGTGGAGTCATCTGCAAGAATATAAGATGTTATGTGGTGTAATGAGTGGAAGTAAGCAAAATCGCAGTAAGCACATCAGGAAACGTCAAATGCCAGGATATGATGGTTTGCCTGATTTATCGGGTATTTTAATGCACATTGGACAAAATGATGGGCTGGATTTACGAAAGCTTGCACGGAGTTGGAGTAGTGTAAGATATCAAACAGGCAAATATGTCTGCCGTGCGATCCAGGAACAGCTGGCAGGGGCATGCACGAGAGCTGCTAAAGCTACTCTTGCACGGACAGCGTCATGGTATGCAAATTACCTCATTTGCTGCTGAAAGCTATGCAAATGAGGTACATTTGCAATCCAGGAAACGCTAACCTGTCCGTGGAAGATTAGTGTTATCTGCAGAAATGTACTCTGTTGGTAACGGAGTACCATTCTGCAAATAGCTAAATGGAGCTATGACAGCTGCAAATAAAGGATGCATACAGCTGAGGAAGCACACCAATGGCCAAATATAAGGCCATTGGCATTTATAAATGTTTAAAAATATAAAAATTAACTTTTTTTTCTCCGATGTTTAAGCATAAAGCAGCACCGTGCAAACATGTGGTGCTTTAAAAAACAAGAAAATAATTTAAAAATAGACAAGAATAGGCATTTTCACTAAAAAGCTTATTCTGCCATGCAGGTGAATGGCAGGCTGAAGACAACATGGCCACTGAGTAGTGGTTGCTAAGGGGTGAAGCTCAGTGTGAGAGATGTAGGCAGTCCTATGCAAATGAGGATAAGGATAGTGAATCCTAATTTTCCCTAGCATGTGAGCCATGTCCCAAGATTGTAGGAGTAGGAGAGTAGAATATAGGTGACATCATGAGGGGGTATGTCAGAAAGGCTGTAAGCTAATTGGAGCACAGTGGTTTGTGTTTGCCCTGAGTTGCTCAGGATTGCAAGAGGCGTGCCTACAGTTGTCCTATTTGAAAACCTGAAACCAAAGGTGCACACTGTTAAAAGATCAGAAATTTCTTGCAAACATGCAGACAGCGTGTGTGCTCGTATGTGTGCGTGTTTGCACGGCGCTGCCCCGGGCGGAAACAGAAAGGTAAAAGGAAGGAAAAGAAGTAGTAGGAAGTTAACCAAGGTAAAAGGAAGGAAAAGAAGTAGTAGGAAGTTAACCAAGGAGAACTAGCAGAGCTACCAGGTGAAATGTATCAGAATCGGCCAATTACACAGGCAGCAGACTAGCCCAGCCCAGCACTTTAAACTCTGCAAACAGCATTCCCCCATTTTTTCCCAAGAACTCTGCAACCCTGCAGTATACAAACAGGGAAAGCTTTAAAAGCTTAAGTCAGACAAAATGTTAGGGGCTGCTCTTGCTATCATAAACCAACATGTGCAAGGTGCTGAGGGTGGTGATGTTGTGAATGCTACTGAGCAACCCACAGTGAGGAGATGGAGAAGAGTGTACAGACCCAGGGTAACCTACCAGGGGCTACATGAGCTGGAGATAGTGGAGCGCTATAGGGTGGACAGAGACCTCCTACAGCAAATTGTTGAGCTGTGCCGGCCACGCCTCTCACACAGAACCAACAGAGGGGAATCCATCCCAGCGGATACCAAGGTATGTGTTGGCATAAGAATACTAGCTACAGGTACCTTCCAAAGACTAACTGGTGATATGATGGGGATTTTACAGGCATCAGCATCAAGGGTACTCAACCAGTTCCTGGATGCTATGTCAGCACATGTTGGTGACCACGTATATTTCCCCAAGTCCCGTGAGGCATTGGCCAGCAATATGCGTCTTTTCCACCAAATAGCAGAATACCCTGAGGTAGTTGGTGCAATAGACTGCACGCACATATGCATCAAAGCATCACCCGGTGAGCGGGCTAGGGACTACATCAACTGCAAGGGCTTCCCCTCCATCAACTGTCAGGTCGTGTGCGATGCCCAGGGCATAATAATGAATGTGTGTGCTGGCTGCCCTGGAAGCTATCGCGATTCCCACATCTGGCATCTGACGCAGCTGTACCAGAGATTTGCCAATGGGGACATCCCTGATGATCACCTAGTGGGGGATGCTGGATACGCACTACACACTGGAGCCATCGCTGATGACACTCGTCAGAAATGCACACACACCTGAACAAGATCTCCATAATGAGGCACACGCACAAACAAGAAACATAACTGAGCATGTGTTTGGGATGCTCAAGTCATGGTTCCGGTTTCTGGACACATCTGGTGGAGCCTTGCAGTACTCACCAGCTACATGTAGCCAAATTGTTATGGTATGTGCCATGCTACACACTATGATCTTGCGGAAACGGCTGCAGCAGGAACAGCATGGGGCAGGGCCAAACAGCCCCCCACCATTGCCAAGGCCTGCACAGGCACAGCGTTACTCGGAGGAGGAGGAACAACCTGAGCCTGCCCCAGTAGGCAGGAGGAGGCATGCCCAGGCCTTGGCAAAGAGGCAACGCATAGCACATATACTGACTCAGTAGGAACCCTGGAAATGACGCCTCTCTCTGACTCGCACATACAGTAAAAGGGATGCCTAACTTGACACTACCTGTTTTCAAACATGTATAGGGAGTGTACTATGTGCATCCGACATAGGCAGCCCTGCAGCATCACCTGAAGCACGAGTGTCCTATTGTAAGCAATATAAAGCACTGCTAAGCACATTTTACCAGTATTGAGCATATTTAAATACAATTGTGTGTAGCTGCGCACCGCGCTAACCAGTGCAACGTCGGGCAACATTGGGCAAAATCGGGTAAACACGCTCACACCTGCTTTACTGTTCCTTAACCAGTCAGGTCTGCCCAGCAGGAAAATTGAAAAGCAGTGACAGGGCTCAAACTCAGGATACTGTGCACTATAGTCAAAATACTGAACCACTAAGCCATGATAGCATTTGACTGGCACAGACACAACTTAAGTCACTCACACGTACCAGTTGGGGGGGGGGGTCACATACCTAACATGCACAGCCAGTAGGACAATTGTAGACAAACGCAAACAAATGCTGCATCATGCCCTCTGAAGAGGCATATGAGTAACCTCCCCCCAGGCCTATGCAGACAGATAACAGCAGGCCAGGCAGTGTGATGTGGGTTGGGTAGGCTATGAAGTCACAAACTAATATGCGTGTAATTGGAAGCTAAGGTCTGTAGTATAGTGGTATGCCTCAAGCCAGTATGATAGGCAACAGTACAGACTGAAAAGGAGTACCTGACATAGCAGTGCAGGCCTAGCAAATGTGTAAGTGTCCGGTGTACCCCTCATCCTATGTACACCCACAGTAGTAATCGGGTGTGCCCCCCGGGTAGAAATGTACAAATAATAGCTGTCCTGCTCTATGTAGAAATGTTAATAAGTATATGCACATTGACTCATGGAAGCCCTGCAGGCATAGCGTGCCTCTTGTCTATGTACAACATAAAGGTGAGCCCTGAAGTTTTTTTCACACACATATAGTATATATGCCCATAGTGGCATGCTCACACACTTAAACAAATTTAGCAAATGTCAGTCAGCAACATACTGAAAGGTCATACAGGGCATGCTCACACACTTAGGCCATGTCTGAGTACAGCAGTGGGCCACACGTATCTGGCAATTGCAGTTCTTACTCCAGACACTTGTCCCTATTCACCAATCCTGCCTTGCGCACCCAGTGATATGAAAACAGACCCATATAATATGTTGGACCCCTGTCATAATCAAACTATGTATGTACTACAAGTACTTAAATCTCCGGTATCAAAAAACAATGAGCACTCCTAACATTATCCAAGCCATGTTCTGACAGAAATATTGCCAAAGAGTCGGTAGAGAACCATGAAGCTTTCTTTCTCTGTCATAAATATCAATGTAAACTCATATATTCTGAGTCAGTGCAAAGTGTAAATGAATACATGTACATGACTGACACTGCCAACATCTTGTCAGACAGGTTCATACATATTTACCCCCCTCTCGCTGATAAAAGGGCCCATTACCATACCTGGAGATAAAACCCAGAAATCACATGTATACCATGGTTAACAGCTCTATCCAAACCTAAAAACATGGCGTCTATGTGATGACATGGTTTCCCTGGCTGTGTCATATGTGAACTCCAAAACAAACAGACCCTGCACTTGAACAGTCTGAGACTCACCCTCTGTACAGGATATGAAACTGTTGAATGGGTTCCAGCAACATTTGGCACACTCCACAAGTGTTGGTGCACAACAGACCATGGAAACTATTGTCTTATAAGCCTAATAAGCCTGATCTGCAAGGCCATGGAGTCCATTATTATGGAACTCATAAACAGAACTATTGGGAGCCTACAAACACCCAACCCTACCCATTTTGGTTTGGTCACTGGCAGATCATGGTTCCTAAACCTGCTAGACAGTTTTCAAGGCAGTTACCCAGGACATGCATCAATGAAATGAGCTGCACACTGCCTTTGAAAAGCCCTTTTCCAACATCCCACACACATGTCGTATCCACAATCACCAACCTGTGCATAAACACATGTATCATCTGATGGATTACCAGCTGGAGCACAGATAGATCCCACAAGGTAAGAAGTGTGGTCTCCCTGTTGGACTGTAAGCTGGTAACAACTGCTGTCCCCCATGGCTCAGTCCTGGGACCCCTCCTGTCTGGTGTATACTTTACAGAAATACAATCAAACACACGAGGGCTATGGGTTAGCTAAGTTTGTGGATAACTACAAAAAGGTTGTCGTAATCGATGTTTGGGGCAACAGAGACATCCTTAAAAAGGGTCTCAGTCAGACAGATGTGGTGTCAAAGTTATGGCATCGAACTACAGTCATACAAATAGCACACAGGTGCCAACACCCTAAATATGGAGATAATAAGGTATCTATGGACACGTGGATAGTCCTCTCTACTTCCAGAAACACATTCACAAAGTGGTTAGAAAATTATGCTCTGTGTTCCCAAAAATTGCCAAGGTCTTCGCATGTAGGTCAAAGGAGGTTCCCTCTACTCATCAGCCATCAGAGTATTGCGGCACACTTGCGAAGAATCTGACTAGGCACCTTCAGCAGCTGGAAAGACCACTGAAGTATCTCAACAAGAGGATTACTGGCCTCAGACAGTTGCCCCATGCAACAAGACTGAAGTTAACTCAATCTGTACTCTGTTGCATACTGTCTACTCAGGCAATCTCTGCCCAACAGACAGGTCCATGTCCAGAACTGATGTACATGCTCTACCTGAAGTAAACCCAAACTCACTGTGCCACATGCTCTAGGGATATCATAATCACAACAATAAATAGAAGATGTTGGGGGGGGATACATTACTAACTCGGACTTTCCTTGCTTTGGAACAGGCTCCCAACTTACATTAAGCCGAGTCCCTCACTGACACTCTTCCAGAGGAGCCTTGATGAGTGTATGTGAAACAGTTAGTCACACCATGGATCACTTCATCATCTCAATTCGCGGAGGCCTAGGGAACTAACCCCATGTGTGGTGATAGCTGCCCACTCTGGCCATACTAATAGATGCCTTCAGGCAGATAGCCTATCTATGTATGTATGTATGTGTGTGTATATATGTATATGTATGTGTATGTATATATGTATATATGTGTATATATGTATATGTATATGTATATATGTATATGTGTAATATAAATATATATATATATATATATATATAACAAATGTGTATATAGGGGGAACACAGTATAATAAGCCAAAGATGGGCAGAGATGTGTGTAAGAGGGTGACCATGACAGGGAGCCATCCAGGACTGTCCCACCCAGTACACATCCCAATGGCACAAAAGACATGAGGTGCACATCTCGCCCACTGTACATAACAGCCACCAGTATCTGTAAGCATTACAGTGTACGTGTTCCATGTGCCTGCTGTACAGCATGACTGTACAATGAAGTACACGACTACTATCTGTAGACGTGTACTTGTCACATAGGTTCATAGGTATGTAGACTATCTTCACGAAGGCATAGGTATGTAGACTATCTTCACGAAGGCATATATTAGCCTAGGCAAGTTGTGCAGCTTTCACCACCCTATTGGGTAGTCTCCTAAGCCCTAGTTCTAATAGTTAGTACCCTAAGCCCCTTTCTAGTGGGGCTGCTGATGTGATGCCTGGCGTGAATTTTCTGTCTCCCATCTACTCATCAAGGTTCCTATTGAAGAGTGTCAGCGAGGGGCTCTGTCTGATGTACATTGGGACTCTTCCACAGTAAGGCAAGTGTCTGGGATGGTACTGTATCCCATCAGCATGTTTTATTCATTGTTGTGATGAGGTTCATATCCCTGGAGTGTGTAGTGCGACTCAATTTTGTTGTCTGTAGATGGAGCATGTTCAACAGTTATGTGTTGGACATGGCTCTGTATGTTAGGCAGTGTGCGCCTCTGAGTAGGTGGTACGTAACTGAGAACAGATTTAGTTTTACCAGTTGTGTTGCATAACGCAACTGTTTGAGGCCAGTAATCCTCTTGGTGAGGTACCTCTGTGGTCTCTACAGCTGCTGGATATGCTTAGTTGAGTACATCCAAAATGGTGCATTGTACTCTGATGGGTCTGATGACTTGAGTAGAGGTCCACCACTACCTCTTTTGATCCTGATGCAAACCCTTTGTTGATTAGGTGGGCCACATAGGATTTCCTAATCACTTTGGCAACATGGTTGTCTACATGTGTCCCCAGATCCCTTATTACCTTGTCAGTTTTTAGGGGGTAAAACCTATGTGGTAGTTTGTGGGTACTTTGTTTTCACCAAAGGGGATTACTAAGCATTCTTCCACATTGAGCTTGAAGCCATGATTCTGGCACCACACATCTATCTCAGAGTCCCTTCTGGAGAATATTTGTGTCATCGGGGGAATCTATTATGGCAAACACTTTACAGTTCCCAGCAAACTTAGTCAACCACAACCCTCCTGTGTTGGCATGTACTTTTGAGAAGTCTATACCAAACAGGAGGGACCCCAGGACTGAACCCTGGGGCGACACCAGTTGTTACTGGTGTAGAGTCTGACATGTAGCCAGCAACTTAATTTGTGGGATCTATCTGCAAGCCAGTTTGCAATCCATCTTGTGATGTATGGATTCATGCCCAGGTTGGTGAGTTCATCTATGATACTGACTGGGGAATGGTGTCAAAGGCCTTAGCGAGGTATAGGTAGGCTGTGTGGAGCTCATTTCAATCATCTGTATCCTGAGTAACTGTCTCGAAGAAATCCACCCAGTTCAAGAGGCGTGATCTGCATTTGACGAAGCCAAACTGGTTGTTCTCAACTGTGTGAAGGTTCCCAAATTCTTTATTGTTGACTTCCATTATGATTGGCTCTATTGCCTCGCAGATCAGACTCGTCAGGCTCATAGAGTGTGAATGCCAATGGTCTTTAGTTCCCCCAACCCTGTGGAGTGGGAAGAACGTTGCTGTGCAACATTCTGTGGATACATACCCTGTAGAGAGAGGTGTAGGTATCCTTGATGAATATGGATACATCCCCACCCTATGTGCTATGATCCAGGTTCTGATGCCGGAAGATATGGAATGAGTAGTATCCTGGTAGTGCTGGTGTGTTCTCTGGAGCCTTGAACTAGGTTTCTGTTACTGCACAGATATCAATATTCTCCATACTGAGAAGTACCTCGAGTGTGTGCATTTGGAGGCTGAGACTTCTGGCAATGAGTAGCATTTAGCTCACTTTGTGGTTATTTATGTTGGTTACAGGGTTTGGTTTGTCCTGAGTGACTGACTGGTGTTGGACACCTGAAGTCAACTCCTCATTGGTCCGATCTGACCATAAGCTAATTACCCAACATATCCACATTCTGCCCCCCCCCCCCCCCCCCATTAAGGAAACCATGTTAAAAAAAATTCTCCAAAGCCAACTTCATGCTTCTTGAGACAGAAGTGGTGAACTTCAGGACACCCATGCAGATGGACACAATTGCACTTTATAAGCACTTACATGAGTGTATGGATCGTGCTATCCCAAACAGAACCAAGACTCTATCCTCCAAGAAAAAGAAGCCAATCTGGTGGTCCCCTGCCATAAACTGTACAACAGAAGGACAAAACTGTTGTAAAAGAGGGTAAAATCCCATAAGTGGAGGAGCTCCCTGGTCAGCCTCAGTAAGAAGCTGCGATCCCTGATAAAATCCCCCAAAGCTACTTACAAAAACAAAATTGCCACTGATTCTAAAGACCACCACAAAGCATTCTATAGCTATTTCAAGAATCTCAATGGCAGCACTCAGATCTGCTCTGAGTTACAGCACAATGGCACTAAATATACAGACCCAACTAATATTGCCAACATCCTGGCAGGATCAGTGCCACCCCCCCACCCCCCACCCATGAAAGAGCCCATCTCTATACCGGAAGAATGCAAAGTTGCTGTCATCATGGCTGCTCAGGTAAAAACCACACTCTCCAAAGCTAGGAACTGGCACCACACCACACCTAAGTACCATGTTCAATTATAGCCTCACCTCAGGCTTTGTGCCTGCTGAATGAACTACACAAGGGGGGAGCCACCATGGACCCTGGGAACTAGCGCCCCATTAGCCTGATGAGCCTGGTCTGTAAGGCCATGGAACTTATAAACAAAGACATTGGTAATCTTCAAACTCTGGAGCACAACCAGTTTGGGTTTGTAAAAGGCAAATCATGTCTCCTAAACCTGATGGACTTCTTTTGAAGCAGTCACCAAAGCCATAGACAAGGGTAAGGTGGTTCACACAGCCTATCTAGATCTTGCCAAGGCTTTCGACACCATCCCCCACTCTGGAATTATAGATAAACTCACTAAACTAGGTATAAATCCCTATGTCACAAGATGGGTTGCCAACTGGCTCACTGACTGAACACACACTGTGAAAGTAGCAGACTCCAAATCCGACTTCAGACCAGTGACAAGTGGAGTACCACAGGGTCCAGTCCTGTGCCCTGTCCTGTTAGCCTGTACTTCAGGGAAGTAGATACCAAACACAGAAGGTCTTTGGCTAATGACGTTCCTAGATGACTGCAAACTAGGAGCCATAATCTAAACTACTAACGATGTGGACATCCTACAAAAGGGTCTTACTGAGACAGATGCCTGGTGTCAAAGCCATGGCCTCCAAGCTCACTTCCAAAAAGTGCATTGTCATCCCCTTTGGTAAAAACTCTGTACCCATGAACTACAACATAGGTGGTAGTTAACACCGAAGAGACCTTGGGACACAGGTGGACAGTAGTCTTTCGTTTGATAATCACGTCGCCACAGTAGTTTGGAAATCCTTCTACGTGGCACACCTCATCACAAAAGGTTTCTCATGCAGAAAAAAAAGAGGTAATTGTTCCCCTCTACTCATCACTCATTAGATCCATTATAGTGTACAACACCCCTTTTGGTATGTACCTCACAAGACATCTACAACAACTGGAAAGGCTGCAGAAATATCTCACAAAGAGGATTACTGGCCTGAAATACATGCCCTACACAGACGGTCTCAAAACACTTCAGCTTTACTCTGTCACATATCGCCTACTCAGAGGTGATCTCTGCCTAACATACAAAGCCATGTCAAACACAGAGCTGTTGGACATGCTTCACTTAAAGAAATCCCAATCCCTCTGAGCTTCAGCCCCAAAACCCGGACCGAAATAGAAAAGGAGGGGGGTGTATCCATTTTCATAAAGGATACCCACACCTCCAGGTTAGTGGCACAGCACGAGGCCTCTGAGACCATCCAAGTGCAACTAACAGTGGGCAAAGCTGTTTATCATATCGTAGCCTGCTACAGATCACCTACCTTGTCTCAGGACCCTCACTCAGCATTCCTGAGAACACTGGAAAATATGAAGGTCCTACCAAACACCATGATATTAGGAGATTTCGGCTACCCAAACATTGACTGGGAGAATTACTCAAGTACAAACTCCTTTGCCCAATGGTTCCTAGAGTTTATAAACTCAAAACGCCCTGGAACAGCTGGTCACCATGCCCACTAGAGGTGACAACATACTGGACCTGATCATCACCAACATGGGGGATCAATGTTCCACACCAGAGGTAAACCCCTCGCTGGTAAGATTAGATCATAAAGTAATCACACTGGACACCCCCATCCCGACCCCCACCCCCAGTCAAGTAAACCACTGTGAAGCTTTTCAAAAGCAAATTTCACACTTCTCAGGACCGAAGTGGAAAGTTTCAAAGCCCCCTTGCTAAAGGATAATGCTATCCAAGCCGCAGAATCCTTTTACAAGTGCATTCTGTGAGCATCTACAGGGATGCATGGATCAAGCCATCCCAAGTAAAACCAAGACTCACTCTTCCAAAAAGAGGAAACCAGTCTGGCGGTCCCCGGCCATAAATAAGCTGTACAACATGAGGAGGAAACTACTACATGATAGAGCAAAATTCCAAAAAGGAAAGGCATCACTGATCAATATTAGCAAGAAACTACGATCACTCATGAAATCATCCAAGGCCAATTTCGAAAGAAAAATTGCCAAGGAATCTAAAGATAACCACAAAGCCTTTTTTAGCTATATCAAAAATGTAGGTGGCAACTCTCATATATGCTCTGAGCTACTGCAAAATGGCAAAAAATACACTGAACCAACTCAAATTGCCAACATCCTGGTGGACATGTTCAGTGCAAACTTCACCTCCCCCTCACCCCTAAAAGGGCCCGTGTCCATCCCAGAAGAATGCAGAGCCCCCACAAATCATGGACATGCAGGTAAAAACGGCCCTCTCCAAAGCTAAGAACACAGCATCAGTGGGACCAGATGGTGTCCCAGGCTGCATATTACACACGCTCCCAAAGGAACTAAACCCTCACCTAAATTCACTGTTCAGACTCCGCCTTGCCACAGGCTATGTACCCAAAGGATGGCGTACAGCAACAATCTTCCCGCTCTACAAAGGTGGTGCCACAACAGAACCTGGGAACTATCGCCCTATAAGCCTGACGAGCCTGGTCGGCAAAGCTATGGAGCGAATTATCATGGAACTCTTAAACGGAGACCTTGGGAACCTCCAGACACTGGACTCTACCTAATTCAGCTTTGTTAAAGGCAGATCCTGCCTTCTAAACCTAGGTGACTTATTTGAAACAGTTACCAAGGCCATAGATGAAGGGAAGGTAGTCCACGCAGCCTACCTGGACCTCGCTAAGGCCTTCAACACCATTCCCCACTCTGGCATCATAGACAAGCTTACCAGCTTGAACATTAACCCATATGTCATGAGATAGGTGGCCAACTGGCTCACGGGTAGAACACACATGGTCAGAGTTGCGGGTGCCATGTCCGACTCTAAACCAGTCACAAGTGGCGTCCCACAGGGCTCGGTCCTGTGACCCCTTCTGTTTGGTATATACTTCTCTGAGTTACAGGCAAGCACGGGAGGGCTATGGCTGACCAAAATCACAGATGACTGCAAACTGGGGGCCATAACTGACTCTCCGGCTGACACAGTAGGGTCTTACAGAGACAGATACCTGGTGTCAAAACCATGGCCTCAAGGTGAATGCCAAAAAATGCATAGTCATCCCCTTTGGAAAAAACAAAGTGCCCACGAATTACCACATAGGTGGTAATCCACTAGGTACGGAAAATGTAATTGGGGACCCAGGTAGATAGTAACCTTTCCTTTGATTATTACATTGCCAAAGTGGTTAGAAATTCCTTCTATGTAGCCCACCTAATCACAAAAGGGTTTACTTCTAGATCAAGAGAGGTCATTGTGCCCCTCCCTCATCACTCATTACGCCCATAATAGAGTACAATACCACATTTGGTATGTACCTTAATCGGCACATGCAACAGCTGGAAAGACCACAGAAGTACCTCACCAAGAGGATCATGGTCCTCAAAGAGATGCCCTATGCAGCTCGACTAAAGAAACTCCAGCTCTACTCTGTTGCTTACTGCCTGCTCAGAGGTGATCTGTGCCTGACGTACAAGGCCATGTCCAACCCGGAATTAATGGACATGCTCCACCTCAAGAAACCAAATCACTTGGAGCCACACACTCCAGTGAATTAAACCTCAGCACAGCAATAAACAGGACGTGCTGGAGAAATAGATTCCTGTCCCAGACACTTCCCTCATTCTGGAATAGAATCCCAGTTTGTTAGGCTGAACCCCTCGCTGACTCTCTCTTAAAGAGGAATCTTGACGAGTGGATGGGAAATCGTAAATTTACAACTGGGATCACATCAGTGGCCCTGCTAGACAGAGGCCCAGGAAACTAATTTAAAAGGGAGGCGAAAGCCAACACATTCTATCTAGGCTTATAAATGCCCTTGGGCAGATAGCCTGGTACCTACCTATGAACCTTTGAGCCTTGCCTAAAAAAGGTAATATGGGGACAGCAAGAGCCTTTGCCAGTATTCAGAAGCATAGGGGCAACGGGTCTAACCATCTGTAGTGAAGCAACGAGGCTTGTCTATCATGTCATCACAGGCAGCCAGAGACTGGATCCCCTTTGAACGACACCAGAAGCTCAGACAGTTGTTGAAGTTTATAGTCTTTCTGTTGTATTGCAGTAGCATGTAGGTGAAGGTAAGATGCTACTCAAGGTCAGGGTCAAGCCTGGGCTACATGATCATAGAGCTACTATATATCTCTTGTCATGTTGTCCTGGGAGGTATGTCTCTGATCATTCACACTGACATGTACAAAGAACACATCATATATGTATCTGTTCTGGAGTGATGTAAGTGCTTGTGTTATGTGGCGGATCATAGCACCTGACAGACAACTGACGGTAACCTTCCCCTTGTCCAGCCGAGTGAGTGAAACATCTGTGTGCCTGACTATGAAGTCACCTATTACTAGTGTGTTGGGTATGTTGTTTTGCCTTGGGGCCTGTTGTGAGGCACACTGCTTTTGGTGTATTATGTGTTTTCTGGCGTGTGCTTGGAGGTGCATGTTGCTTGCTTGTCTACTTAGGAGGACACTCTCTCTCTTTTTCAGATTGATATTTGTATTAGAGTATGGTAATGTATATTTATGTGTGTTTTGCTGGTGCTTTATATTGTAGGTCTATGTGAGACGGCTGGTGTTGTGGTTGTATGAGGTGCATTGACCCATATATAATATGGTCATGGCCTATACATACAATGCACCTAGTATGATAAGCCTGCTGAGGTTAGCAAATGTGAAAAAAACCTTTGGGCAAACTGTCGGCAAGTAATGTCTGTATTGCACCCTGCAACTCCATATTGCTTGCTGAAGTGTAGAGACGTACTTAGTTTGGATTAAGAACCCCGCACTTCCCCAACTGTGTGCGTCTCCCTGGGGAAGAGCAACCTTTTTGGAGAATACTCACACCCCTTAAAAGTGGTATACTCATATTTGTCAAGTCTGATGATGTCACCATCATACAAATATACCCGTGGAAAGGTGAAATCCCAGTAATGTGTATAGCGCATCATGTAATTGCGTACTGCTGTAGTATCATAATGTACTTAGGAAGGAGTTTGAGTCTCGCACTTGCTGACTGTGTGTTCCAGGTGTGTGAGTGTGTGTGACACTATTGGTCAATGTGGAGTGGGTTTCCAGGTGTGTGTGTGTGTGTGTGTGTGTGTGTGTGTGTGTGTGTGAGTGACACCGTTGGTCAATGTGGAGTGGGTTTTGATTTTTTTTTAGTGTCTGACTTATCACAATGACAATATACATTACACATGCAAGGTAGCTGTGGGGCAAAGCCATATACGTACATGTGATCTAAATTATTTCGTAGGTGGGTACTCTGCTTTCTTCATGAACGCATCTGTTATCTTTACCAGAGCGTGCTGGCACTTTCCAGACCTTAGGTCACTTCTGTATGCTAGTGACAAGCTTGGCCACTGCAGTGGTCCCTGGGCTACGTCTTCTGTTTCACATCCACTCATCACGGTTTCTTTTGAAGAGTGTGAGTGAGGGTTTATGCTTGAGGTATATTTGAATCCTGTTCCAAA
The DNA here is from genome assembly GCF_019279795.1 of Protopterus annectens. Lineage (NCBI taxonomy): Eukaryota > Metazoa > Chordata > Ceratodontiformes > Protopteridae > Protopterus > Protopterus annectens. The sequence continues at coordinate 901,017,530 of NC_056730.1, forward strand.
GCAAGCAAAGTCTGGCAAAGATGACTAATCATTGTAGGTGTGCAACAACCTCTGTGGATCTGCATGCAAACCCTTTATTGCTTATGTGCTCCACAGAGAGATTTCCAAAACCCTTTGGTAATGTGATTATCAAAGGAGAGATGACTAAACACATGGCTCTATGTATACATTAATACCTGTTCCACATTTGGGGGGCTACTACCTATGTTGTACTCTGGGGATACTTTGTTTTCTGAAAGTGGATAACTAGGCTTTCTTTGGCTTATAGCTTTACAGCATGAGTTTGACGCCAGGTATCTGTCTCTGATACCCTTTTGGAGTATGTGTGTGTCATCTGGAGAATAAAGTATAGCCCACAGTATGCATTTTCATCAAACGTGGGCGGACATATCCCTACTGTGTTTGCTTGTACCCAAGAAAGCTATATGCCAAACAGGAGTGGTCCCATGACTTGAGTGCAGGTGAATACCACTTGTTACTGGCATAGAATTGTACACTGAGGCTGCAAATGTTACTGTGTGTCCTACATCTGTGCGTCAGTTGTCAGTCCATCTAACAATCGTTTATGGTCAGTCTGAGGTTATGAATTGCTGGTGAGCTATAGCTTGGCTGTGTGGACCTCCCCTCCCTCACCTATAGCCTTGTTAACTGGCTTGAAGTCTACTAGGTGTATGAGCCATGATCTGGGCTTTAGAGAACCTAAGTGGGTGTGGTGCAGTGTTTGCAGGTTCATAATGTCTCTGTTAATGAGTTCCATAATGCTGTGCTCCATAGCCTTCCCGATAACAGTTGTCTGGCTTATAGGGTGAGCGTTTCCAGGATTTGTTTTAGTTCTACCCTTAATCAATTTATGTTAACATTTGCACTGGGTGTGACAAGGGTGGACGGGTCTAGGAATAAGTATATTAGAGGGTCAGCCCAGGTTTGAAGGTTAGTAGACCAAGCCAGATAGGCAGGATTAAGTTGGTTTGTACACGAGCAGAGTATATTGTGAAATAGATGCTAAGGATGAAGCCGCCATGTAACAGGAAAAGAGGAATGCCTAAGATGAGGTTTATGGCTGTGGTGAGAGAGGACATGTAGGTGGATGGTGTGACAGCTCAAGATGCAGAGGGCAGGAAGAAATGCAAACAGATGATCTACTGTGGCAACCCCTAATGGGAGCATCCGAAAGGAGAATAAGAAGTTGTAGCTCAACCCTTGTGAACTGTGAACACCATTATCGTGCATCATTCTACAAGTATGTAACCTGTATAGAGGCTGCGCATCTGGACAGAGTGTTTAGGTTAGTGGTGACTTCATATGTCAGCTTGTGTGTGACACAGCCAGGGACACTGTCCAGTACCATTGCCACTGTGGTTTGGACTTTGGTAAAGAGATGTTTTAACTAGAGTGTCTGTGAATCATCAGGTTTTACATTCTTCAGGTCTGGAAATGTGGCCCTTGTGTAACGACAGGGTGGTGAAATCCGCATTCAAACTGTCTGACAAGAAATTGGTAATGTCAGTCAGATAAGTGTACTTTGTGACCATTTACATTAACTGTGACCCGATCTGAGATTTCCCCTGTAGATTATACACAACACTAAAGAAAGCTTTAGTGTTGTCTTTGGAATCCTTGCCATTTTGTATTTTGAAGCTTGCCTTGTATGTTTATTGAGGGATTGTATTTTCCCAATGATACTGACGAGAGAGGTTATCCCTTCTTGGTATGTAACTCTTTTTTTTTTTTTGGTACAACTTCACACCATCTATTATATATTTAGTTTATGGTAGTGGTCCATGAGACTAATTTACTTTTACTGTATAAGTGAGAATTTCTTGTGTTTGTGATAGCATGGTCCATGCAACCCTGTAAGTGAACAGTGTGCATTACTAAAGGATTATGCAGCGGGACAGTGTTAACCTTGGTAATGCAAACCAATAACAGCAACAACAGCATCACCCACAGCACAGTGTCAACCTGTGTCATACACACACATGCGTACTCAAGTTCCAAAATGTGTGTAGTACAATGCATACTGGCCACCAATAGAAACTATGGAGTGTTAACACTGGCCAATACAGGGCAGGTCACCCTGCCCATGTGTCCAATATGCATATACATGCAGACAGTGCACCTCCACCATGTTCACAAATGGACACCTGCAAACCTGTGTTGCACACACCCCACACTTACTGTCTACTGTATAACGCATGCTGACACAATTGCACACATCAGCCAAGTGGCACATGGGCAAAGAAAACACAATTGGAATAAACACTGGTGAAAATAAAGCTTTAATTAGCAATGTTGCATTGATGTGCCATGCCTGCTCAGCTACACCTTCAAGGATATCATTACACTTTACTGCTGACAAAATGCTACACATCTAACCATTGCTATACTTGATTAAAGTCACCCTGTGCATTAGCACCATGTTAGCCTGTTCCTGCATCAATGTTACAGATGACAGGAGGTGGCACAGGTTTCATCATATGCACAGGGTGTGTTGTTGGTTTGCCAGAGGCCTACACTGAGCCATACAATCAGTGTGTGTGTGGGCCATGAGTACTGTTATGGGCCAATGTTGATGTAATGTGTGTGGGTATGTGTTTGCACTAGGTTTCTGGTTTATGTGTGTGTGTCTGCATGCACACAGTTGCACCATGTGGCTGCCATATACGGGGATTTGCGAGACAGCTACAGACTGTACCTGGCAGGCTTTACAGATCACAGTCTCTGGCCACGGACATGGAACCTGTGCCTGGCAGGGGTGCTACAGACAGTATCGGGTACTAATTCAGATTGGGTACTATCCGAAGAGGTTGACAAATGTCCACTGGATCCAGGTCCCTGCTGGGACTGGCCAGAGCCACGTGCACGTGGTCTGCTAGGATGGTCTATGGACACCCCCCCCCCAAATTTGCTGCGGCTGGTACTGGCACTACAGGAGCGGCTGTGACTTGCTGGACATCCACGGTGACCTCCATCTGCTGATGTTGCTGGCATACGTCGACGTCTCAACCGTCCTCCACTATCCTGACAAATGGACATGACATTGTGGAGGACATCCAATGTCTCACCCCAACGTCTTATCAGTGACCTCAGTGTAGTTATGTATGGCACCTGCTAGGTCACGGATACTGTCCTTTACAGTGGTGTAATGAGCCCTCTGTGCCCTTAGCCCCTGTCTGTTGTACCGCTCCATTCGTGTCTGTGCTTCCATGACAGCCTGGAACATGCATGTGGTCGAAAGAGGTGTGGGACGTCTGCCAGGGGCATGATTACCAGCAGTGGTCTGACAAGAACCCCTGGGCATCTGCCTATGTGGTACCGTTCCAGACATCTGGCTATGGCTGCTGTGTCCTGATATATTTGACATAGATACCACACTGTCCTGGCCAGTGCCAACTGTACACTGTCCCTCAGCTAAGGGTAATGGTGATGATGGATGTACAGGCAGTATGACTGTGTGCATGGATGGGGTGGAGACTTGTGTACTGTCAGTTGGTGGTCCAACAAACTTGCCTGCGCCTCAACACACCTATCCTCATCATCACTGTCTGTCTCAGTGACATCAGGTTCCCTGCTGTACTGAACCAGCCGCACCACGGCACCTGTGAGAGGAAAACAGGAAACTCACTTTAAGACCTGAACATGACTTCAGACCACATGCACACACACAAACAAATACACTCCTCCCTAAAGCAAACACACACCACACCAGCAATCACAGAACATACACAATAGCAGGTGATGGTGGGGTACAGTATCACAAGCAAAATAGTTATATCACACATGTCAGCATGCAGGACATGTGTTGCTCAACAGCATGCAGTGCAAGTGTAGTCCGTCCTTGTTACTGACAGCATGCATGGCTTTGATGCATGTGTTTTTTGTTAGGTGATGGCCCTCCCCCTGGAACACAATGCATACATGGACACAACATTGCTGTGCTGGTATTTATAACCCTGTAATGTACTGTGCACCATAACTCACAGGTGTACATACCATTGCTGGATGTGTATCTGTGCTAATTATAGCCTCTCTGTCTTTAGCAAATAATTGTGGACACATTTTTAGCGCATGCATGATGAGTATTCACACAACATCATCAGTGGTGCATGGATAATTGATGGAATACCATTCGGCCACATACCCAATGTACAATACTTATGGTGAGTGTAGATCATGTTGTGGACTTGCCAATCTCATCCATGGCATGCTAAAACACAACTGCATATTTAAACACTACACATACCCAATGGGTGTCATATGACCTAGTCACTCAATAGCATCACAGGACATGTCAGTTGTGCAAATGGTGATTGGTATGCATACTGTTTAGAGGTGCATATGTGTGCACACACGCAACATTAAGGTGTATAGCAATGAAAGCTATGTGTAGTACTGTGGTCACAATAACTGGATGGGGTATAGTACCATAGGCCATCATCATGAAGCATCAGGTGGTCACTCAGGGCTACAAATGTTTCCCAAACCAACACTAATCATGCTGTGCTAGAACTGTATTACCTTCATAGGTTGGTACTAGGCTATCAGCCCTAGGGCCTATACAAGCCTAGCCATAACCATTCCCTGGCTGTTTCTTCCCACACTATTTACTTACCTGGACCCCTGTCTAACAGGGTGACTGTCTTGATCCCCGGGGTGAATTTCCTTTCTCCCATACAGTCGTCAAGGTTATAGTTAAGCCAGTGTCATAGTTGAGGTGTGGCTAAATTCACCATTTCACAACCCGTTGTTACGTGAGTTTGTAAGGAGGCCAATAAGGAGCATTCCCTGACATGAATGTGTAGTGTGTTGCAGAGTGTTTAAATGCCCCATGATAGGCCTCTACCCCTCGGGTATATTATGTGTAATGTGTGGATGAGATTTTGGATACTGGAGTGTGTCTTTACAGAGGGTTTGAGAATCCTTTGTGTAGCATGTTAAAATGCTCTGTGTATGACACAGATGTGTATGTTATGTGCATGTTGAGTATCGACTGTGCCTATCCACTGGTCACTACAGTCTAGCCACGTTTGTTTGAGATGATCTGGGTATTGCATGTGTTTGAGGCAGCTTAATCACATTGGTGAGATGTGCGTGCTCTTACACCAAACATGCACAACATGCATTATGGGTAGGTGTGTTACATGTGTACATGGCCTACACCTTAACTATGACATTCACTTTTTATTTACAATAATAAATGTAGACACACTCACCAGCATCTGTCCGCTGCCTTGATGTCACTCCAGAGGGATCTACATAGAGATGAGACTGTTGTCAGTGGCCACAACTGTGGCATTGCTACTGTGTTTGCAGTCTTACAGTACAACAACAGTTTATATTCACAGGGCTACAGATTATGTTCCAAATGATAAGTATTGCACAACAGGCTCCACATCTTTGAAAGACACACTTTACATCTCACATATGCATGATCTACCAATACAGATAACAGTAGTCTACAGATATGCCATGTTACCTGCATGCTCCATGGGTGCTTGCTGGGTGGCTCCAACCTCCATGGTGCATGTCTGCTGCTGTTGTTGGGCAGGTGCCACCAGGCTCGGGAGCAGCTCCTCCACTCTGGTGAGGGGGGGATGGATATTAACACCACCTCCTGTTGTAAGCTGTTGTCTACGCACATCAGCACGCTGACTGACATGTCTGAGAAGATCACTGCAGTTGTGGCGTACCTGCTCATATGTCCGGTTATGCAGACCTACCTCATTGACCCTGCGAACAACATCTTGCCACATTGCAGTACGCTCCTGCTGGTCCTGGCTGGTTCGTGAGAACATGAGACTGTAGTGCTGAATCATACTGCTAGTAATGAGATCATCTTCAGCACTACTGTAACTGGGGTTCCTGCGATGGGCTATGATCCCTGGAAGACATAAATGCAAAAATGTCTGAGCAAGTCATATGGCACATTTAACATTATACAGTGCAGATATTACTAAACTGCCATATATAGCAACCTATAAGCTAACCGAGAGTGAAACACTAACTGCCACTTATCACTGCTCACCCCACAACTGCGTGGAAGTGCCTTGCTCACTCTCTAATGAACCATGTTCTGCACAGCAACAAAATAAAATCACTATACAAGAGTACCTGGCACACTGTATGCACATGATGCACCATCTAGCTACAGCAGATATACATTAAGCTGGTGTGTAAAAAAAAAAAAAAAAAAAAAAAAAAAAAAAAATATATCATCCATCACAATCTGTGTAAGGTCCAGTAAATGTATTACTATTATACCACACAACTTGTTAATGGCAAACCCGTGGCCAAAATATGTGCACAATTGGGAGTATAGGTCGCATACTGCTGTAGTACACTATGAATGTTGCTAGATACGCATTTTTATGTTTTACCACACATGTCAAAGGACATGTTACAGACATACCCACACACACATCCGACATAATTACAGGACACAAAGGTATGACAACCCAGATAAGCTTTCAGTGTGTACTATACAGCACTGTGTGTCAGTACTTACACAACCTTAATCTTGAGAAATGTAATTTGTGATTTAATACAGGGACCACACAAAACAGTGGATGCAAGCAATGTGGACATACACCATACTTTGCTGTACAGGCCCAGAGCTTCAAGTAGTAGTACTACAGTCCATACAGGATTTGCATTCAGCATCAGTACCAATCAATAATCCTAGATTAATCACACTGTATGCAATAGCACTTGTTCTGCCTAGTAACAGAATACACGGCTTTTGCTAGGATCTAAGCAAGGACCCATAATACCATGACATAAACAGTTTCCCACTAAGCTATCCCACCGATAACATATCTTTGACATATTCGCAAACGTATTGACCATCACAGTCAACAGTACAGAGAATCTATTGCAACAAGCAGATGTAGGTGTGTATGAGTATATATAACTATATATATATATATATATATATATATATATATATATATATATATATATATATATATGTATGTATATATATATACACATCCATTGGTCTACATATATATGTAGGCACATATACATTTCACCTTTCATAGCGAGAATATCAATTATACAAAGGATGTAAGGTGTACAGTAATGTAATAAAATCGCGCAGTCTTGGGATAAATGCATTGAAGGTGTTCACAGCGCAGGTAGCTTTAGCAGGCCTTACTGGCTTCAACATTGCAAACTGAACAAACCACCCACCATGTTTAACCACCACATGTCATATACCAGCACTGTATGCTGTCTTGTTTGTCACACACTAAAACCTACATAAAAATATGCACATACTAACCTTCACCAACATGTATATCTCCCCCTTTCACAAACAGTTGCAATATGTCCCTTGCTCTATGCATATATACAGATGTGAATATATATGACACATATATATTTCTCCCTATGTGTGTGGAATACGCACACAAGGTCCACACTGTTGTAAGTCCCTGGACCTCTTAGCTGAACTGTTGGGCTTTGCTGCATTACAAACAGGTGTCCCATATGAACACACACTAACATTAGGGGGGTATATATGGCAACAGATGATAGATAAGCATACTAGACTGCTACAGCAGTTGCCAATGCTAAACTACACTTTAATATGACTGTAATGCATGTGTTGTTCAGTCACACCCATGTTTATTATAATGTCAGCGCTAATCCCCCCAACAGCCATTGGCCACACTACTGTACAGAACACAGATAACATGGATCAGATCTTTGACATTTAATGCTGAGCTACACATTTCACAGGTATGTCCCATTGCCCACAGGTGTACACAGTATTGTCCATAGTAGTAGTTAAGCAGAACATCTGTGCATAAAGTACTGCTGCCACATATGAATGGTTCACATTATGTAGACTATTCTTCAGTAACATCTACTACATGCCAATAAATACATGTCACATACCTTTCCTTTGTATGATTTGGTAATATTTCTTTTTCCTTTTCTCTTTCTCTCTCTCTGCAATAGTGATTGAGTTTGTTGGCAGAGATTGCCGCCTGCTTTTGTAGGAATTTGCACATGAGCATATGATGGCCTCTGCACCAATTAGTGGCCACCATTTGCTAATTGCATGCAGTGTGCTGTGTAGTAATTGCAGTAATCTGTCATAGCAACCCAGTACTATAAATTGCTGACTCATGTAGACATGGCCCTTTCAGCTTTCCAAGATGGAGATCATCCTTGTTTGCTGTGGACATCATTGTTTAAGACAGAAGGTTGGTATAGTTCTTCTATCAGAAGCCAGGGGTGTAGCCAGAGATTTACATTTTGTACTCTGATCTAATGTTGCTGCTTCCAGTACCCACTTGTCAGTGTAGAAATGTACTCCCCAATCAAAATGCTATCCCAAGATACATGGAAAGATGTACTTTCTTTTCAACTGTTACAATTAACTGCCATACAAAGCTAGTTATTGAGATGTATTCCTTTGGCACAAGAATAGTTTGTGAACCGCTATACTGTGAATATTCATTTACTCAGTTCTAAACAGTTTGTGCTTTTTTAGTGTTGGCATTAGCACAAGCTGCTCAGAAAAACTGGACACATTTCAGTACTGTGAGTATGCTTACCTACATCCTTGATAGACCCTGCACACACAGGTATATTCTACATTTGGGTAGGGTTGCAGAAGTACAGAGAGCATAAGTACTATTGTGTGGATTTTAACTTGCTGGACTAGAGTTGCTGTGTACATGTTAGTTTATCAAGGCAAGTAGTCTGTCTGTGTAACTCTCAACTGTGGACCTATCCACATGATGGCCAGAGAATAGCCTGTTATTTTTTGTCTGTGCACCACACAGGTCTTTTCAGCAATAGAGCAATGGCATTCTTACAGTTGGTTGCTACCAGTACATGGCTACATCCATTTGTATTTCAGTGTTGTATTCCTACATAAGGGTATGCTTCCAAAACTCCTTCCAAAGCTATTTGCACAGTGTGTAACAGCATAAAGGCGGATATGCCTCTGTTTCTGCCTCTGCCAGACCTCTAAACCACTCGGGTACATATTTGAACAGACTCTGGGGAAAAGTGAAGAAAAAGTCAGGGACACCTTTAAAATATTAGTGCCATTAAGTTGAGACTTTGAGAGAATCTGAGCATATCAATTAATACTAGTTTTCTTATGAATTAATACTCGTTTTCTGAAGTAAAAGAAGTGTCTAACTCTTAATTATTGTCCTTATTCATTAAGTGTAATTCACCACCTTTCTGGCCAAAGTCAGTAGTTTTCGGAGGGATTCAGAGGGCCAGAGCTAAAATTTGTTTCAAAATCAGGGACATCCCTGAAAATTAGGGACATTTGGGAGGTATGGCCTCTGCCCTAAACAGATATGCCAGTGTTTGTCCTGCTATGATATTGTGTGGGATTGTAAAGTGATGGTGTAACATTATTTCCTGCTAGAATGGCTGCTTCTCTTATCGCAGTCCTATAATTTAATCCCACAGCAACTGTTGGTCAACATCCACAGAACAAGTTGTGTGATATGGTATTCCTATTTTTCCTTTACATTCACTCATTCTGATGCATGATTTATTTATTTAAGCAGCAACTTGATGTTTATCTACCGTGGCTTAGTGGTACTTCATGTTGTGTAGAGTGTGCAAGGTCCGGGGTTCGAGACTTACAGAGGTGTTTTATTTTGCTCCTGAGCAGAACAAGGGCCCTCGCATACAGAATGACTAAGGCACTTTTAAGCAGTTGTAAGTGGGTTTGTGCATTGCTGCGCATTGCTTAGCCAAGTGCAAGCAAGCGTAAACTCACACAAATCTGCTAACTACTGCTTAAATAGCGCTTACTCCTGCTAACCCCCGCACTCATTTCTTTGAAAGAAAAGAAAAATGGGGAGATAGGAAAGTGGTGAAAAAGGGGCACAAAGAGGGAAAGACAGTATGGAAAATAGCTCGGGATGTGCAAGATGTGTGTAGGGAAGGTCCATAGCTGCCCATTTCTTTAACAGCTGTGCATATGCAATACATTTGGAGGTAGATATGAACCCTTCAACCCCTGAGAAAGGGTTGAGAACAAAAAAGTATGTTGTAATGCCAGTGAAATAACATTTCATGTGTCCAGTGGACATGTGTGCAAAATGGGCAGCTATGTATGGGGCGTAATGTTGTGTTTTTTTTTTTTTTTTTTTTTTTGTGCAGATTGCCCTTTTTTTTTTTTTTTTCCAGGTGAGAGTGGAATGTGGGGTAGGGGAAGTAGGTATATTTGGGGAGGTAAACAGACAAGACAAGATGCATACAGGGGCGGTATAAGACACGTGGTGGGTGAATACCTTTGATGGGGAGGGATGTTTGGAAATTGCAAGCCCATGAGCCCCCAGATGGAAACAGTGGGACTGAGGTCACCACTGCACCTTCACAGCCCAGAGGGTGACTGTGCTGGGGGCTGTGTAGGAGGGGCAGGCTGTCCCGGGAGTTGCCACTCTGGCCTGAAGCTAGCATAGAGGTTCTGCAACAGAATGTTCAATCTCTCTACACACCACAGCCCGGACTGTTCAAAGGGTGATAGGTGTCCCTTCTCCGCCCATGCTTGCATGGGGGAGCCAAGCCCGGATCCCCTGCAGCACTTCCACCCGAAGCTGGCACAGGGCTGATGGAGGAGGTCCCAGGCTGGGCACCAGATCTGCTGGTGCCAGGTGCCTTGGCCAGCTGAAGTGGGACAGGTGGGTACGCTGGGACCGGCTTCCCATACAAACTATGTTTTGGAGATTTTAATAAAGATCTCGGTTAGTAACAGTCAACAGCATTTCCAGTTTGTTATAACACTATGCAGAAATATTCCCATTAACCCAACACACCAGATTTTCAACAGTTGAAAAGCAAGCATAACACATGCATATATATATATATATATATATATATATATATATATATATATATATAGAACAATAGTGGACATTACAACAGCATGCAGGTTGAATTGATGGCAACAGGCCACCAATACTGTGGTATTTTAACAGGGCACATGCATAGAAATAAATGCAAATATTTATAAACCAATAGGACATATGTCCCAACAAATGTTTTTGAGATTAGACATAACGATTGAGGTGTGGAATTGCCTTTTTTATGCACATACAGTAGGGTGGAAAAAGATAGCTCCGTTAACTTGTATATCCTTCTAGTTTTCACTACATTCCTATTAACTGCAGTTGTATGTCCCTTACATGTATTATTACACTACCCAATGTCCTTATATTGTGCAACTGGATTTTGCTAGATCGTTATGTACATGAGCTGTATCTTACATACAAACTTTCCAAGATGCAGATGTTACTGCAGCATATGTTGAGTTGCTCACACACACTACTGCTAAGATGGTACACTAACAGCTCTACTTTCATATAATTATCTAGATATGTTCAGGTGAAAGTATCCGTTATATGTTAACAGCTCCCTACATTTCTGGCAGCACACTGACATTTCTGGGGAACACAATACCAAGCTACTCATGTGCCAGATTAACCTGTATATGCTGGGCATGAACCAACCGTTGAGGGCTGTAAATATGCATAAAAGCTACTGGCACTCCCTTCATCCACATTATATGGGCTTACCCAAGTGTGGGTTTACACTGCTGAATACAGGACTACTATATGTAGAATGCAGCAGTACAACAGCATATGAAAGAAAATGACACAGACGTACTCCAGGAATTATACATTTATTAAAGGATTATTACACCTTTTATTTATTGGGTTAAAACACTTTTTGAAGGCTCTCTTGTTTATTTTATATAACAGTACATGCAGAATAATTACTAACCTGCCTGATGACGCAGCCTTCGCAGCCTATCTTCATGGGCTTGCTGGTTCATAGCCCGGACACCTGCAGCTGTGTGATCTTGAGACATTCCTATCCATAGTATAGACAAGCATACCAGTTCTTAACTACTTAATACAATGGCTACTTACTCAGTACTGGAGCATTAGGCATCGCACGGGATTGAGTGCCTTCTCCAACACTGGCCATGCCGACTGCAGAAGGAAGCTACAACCAGTTATTGCAAGTATTCCTGCCCGTGGAGCTTAAATGTACCTCATTTCCCGCACTAATTTGTTATTGGCCACTTTTGGAAAAACTATGCTGTCATGGCTTAGTGGTTAAGTACTGTGACCATAGTGCACAGTATCCTGCGTTCGAGCCCTGTAACTGCTTTTTATTTTCCTACTGGGCAGAACTGACTTGTTAAGGTACAGTAAAGGAGGTGTGGTAGTGTTTAACCGACTTTGCTCAACGTTGCTCGACTTTGCTCGTTGCTTGCCTTTGTGCTGGTTAGCGCAGTGCACAGCTATGCGCAAATACGTTGTGGTTGCGCTGGTTAGTGCGGTGTGCAGCTACGCGCAAAGACATTGCTCTGGTTAACGCGGTGCACAGCTACGCGCAATTGGATTTAAGTATGCTCAATACTGGTAAAATGTGCTTAGCAGTACTTTATATTGCTTAAAATAGGGTACTTATGCCTCAGAATGCATGACTATTTCACCTTCATATATATGTAATTCGTTCACTACTACATTTAACATTTCAATGCTTTTTACAAAACTTGTACATAAAAAATGTCAGGAAATATTTTTGTATACAGATTTCCAACAGAAAATGGAATGTGCAGTAGTGAGACTCGAACCGGGAATGCCTCCTCTTTGTGCTAAGGCTCTAACCACTACGCTATCGCTACTTTGCTTCATTTGCATATACTTTTCTTATTATCCTCTTCTGGTGTCTAAGCTGCTAACTGTAGCTAAGCAATGCGCAAATACAGGCAGCTGTATCTGATGAAATAAAAAAAATAAACTTGTTTCTATTTTAATTTTGTCAGTTTAACATATGGGGGAGTGCAGTGTTGCACTGTGCACATGTGAGCGGACTCGCTCATGTAACTTGAAATCGCGGCATTTCTTCATTGCAGGAGTGTGGATTTTTGAACTGCTCGGCAGTCCGACATGCCCCCTGCACTCGTCCACACTCCATGTAAGCTTTAGATTTGAGGCAGCTCGCCCCCATTAATATGCATGGCATGCTGCCGTCATACTTAGACTGGCGCTTCCGTGCAAGACTAATCTAGTCTTACACAGAAGATTAGTAAATTATGGGGGATGTCTTGTAAAACTAATGCCAGCAACTGAGATGGTAATTCATCGCATGTTGATAGTAATGCAGCCTTAACTGCCTTCAGTCAACAGCTGCCTTTTAGGAGCAAATAAATCTGAAGTTTATAAAGCTTGAAGTACACTGTACTATTAATCTGGTGTAGTTAATGATTAAAATATAATACTTTTAACATTCCTTGAATGTTGTTAGAAAGCAGTTTGTCTGCCTGTGTAGGAAATGTAGTGTACACCTGTATATTTTTGAATAAGATACATTTTTAGCAATATCTTATTACGTTCTATTTTATCATACTTTACTAGCTGCTCCTTTTCTCCAAGTATAATAAACTTCAGATGGTTCAATTAATATCTGTGGGCATGAACACTGAGCAGCCAAGTGCTCCGGATTGTGCGGAACGCACCGCATTTGTGATCGATTAAATCCGCTGTTCTGCAATGAGCAGCCATTGCTCCGTTTTGTCACTTTGGCATCGCAATATACAAGCCAGTGTCTTGCAAAGAATGTTCTGTTAGGACGAAAGGTGAGTGCCTTGCTCTGTGATGTGTGTTGAGCACTTCAGGGTGAAATGTTGCAAGTTTTGAAACCATCGTTTTGTCCAGTTTATCTACCTGGCGCTAGTGTTAAATTACATTGTTCAAAATGGATTGTGGCACAAAATCGTAAATTATGGTGTCATCTCTGAATGGTGCATTCCATCTGCTAATAGATTACCATTATTTCCGTGACTCTCCATGTACCTGTGTTTTACATCAGATAAGCAGTGACTTGGTGAACTTGAATCCGTGCATGGAAATTGGAAAGGGCACCCATTCCCCACCGTACTGATGAAAGGCTTATCTTGGCAAGGAGTTACGACTCTGAAATGAAGATGTATTTATTTAGTTAGTTGGTTACTTGTTTACTTGCTTGATTTTTTTTATTTGTAGAGTAGTTTGATTGACCAGTAACCCTTTTCAACATAGACCAAAAAGGATAGATAGAAAAGCATAGAAATAAAATGAAAAACTATACATCAATTCAATGATACGTTTAAAATACATAACCAATGCGATCAACACTAATTTTCAACACAGACCAGAAAAGATTGCTATAACAGAATTGAAATAAGATGAACATAACTGTCTCTGAAGAAGTCGTATCTCTCTAGATACCTCCTTGCCCCTTACATTGTAAAAATGCACTACTATGTATGCATTTTCTTTGTGTGGAAAGCTATAGAGCCAAGTATCCATACTCACTGCTGTCTTTAACTGTGGAGAGCAATATAACTCAACATCCCCACCTTTTCTGTCTATAGAGATTAGCTTATGCAAAGCTATCTGTACTAAATTTACTTTTTATGGTACTTGCGTATTATCGCAACCAGCTTTTCGCGGTAATGCTAGTTGCTTTGGTTTACGTGGAAAAACACTAATAGTCTTATAAACTTCAACATATTTTCTGTGATGTTTGTAAGGTTTAGCAATGTTTACTATTAAATTCAGTGACAAAATGAGTCTTTGAAAATAGGTTTCCAGTGTTACCTCCAGCATGTAATGTCAGCTGAGCTTGCCCTATACTGCTTTATATGTGTTCCTTTTCTCGTGCCATCAAAAGTTGTCAAAGCTTTACTTCAGCTTTTCTACACTGAACACGGTACAACAGCAACTAAGCAATCCGCATCTTCTCAAACTTTGTATGCAGAAAAACAGTACAAGATCAACTAAACAATCCCTGTCTCTAGAGTTGTATCACATACTTAAGAAACGGAAACGGGCATTGCAGTAAAACTACAAGCATCAGTACATAAAATCAAAGCAGAACTTTGTACTTCTAACAAAGTTTATTAAACAACCTTTCATTATTTTGTTTGAAACTTATTTGGTACTTCACATAAATTAAATCGCATGTCTCCGATTTACTGTATACTGTATGAAAATGACCAATACATACTTTACCTATATTACGTTCATGTGTCCAGTTTCTTCATTTCTTCAAAAACATTCAGTTTACTTATGGTAAACTGGAAGAAAATTCTGGTTGCGGTAATACGCAAGTACCCTTTTTATTTATCTGTTAATGATTGACTAACATTTGTTTACCAAAAAAGTCTGATTGGGTACCTGTTTTCAGTTGAGGCCTGGGGAGAAAAGCTCCAGCAAAGATGATGTTCAGACAATCACAGACATCAGTAAGATGCAAGATAAGTAATGCAATGAAGTTACAATAGTTACTACAGGAAATGAATTAAAGACAAAGATATACAAACAGAATAATGTGGTTGCTACAGAAAAATAAAGAGTGATTAAATGACAAGGACATTACAACATTGTAGCAGGACACATATTGGATATATTGAATATGATGGTGGAAATTGTGGAAAGAAGGGAAAGATAAATACAAGAAAATTAAATGATTATGGTATGTGGACAGAAGATACAGCACGACGTAATAGAGAAACCAAGAACTGGTAGGAGAGTGCAGACAAGCAAGTAATGGATTGTATTGAGCTGCTGGTGCTGTTTACATAGGTAGAGGTAAGTGACTTGTTTTAGCTGCAATGGTTAAGGTTAATGTTGATAGTTAGGAAAGAATCCTTAAAAAATGGTATGCTAGCACAGATCCTGTTATTGTAGCAATTAAGTTTATAAGAGCAATATTCAAAGTGTCTCTGTATTTGTGCTGCTTGTTCCCCTTGTATGTCTCTGAAAGTAATTGCCATTTTTTAGAGAAAAAGTATGCCAAGTCAAGTCCTGTTATTCTAGTAACTTTCTAAGTTTATAAGAGCAATATTTAAAGTGTCTCTGTTTGTGCTGCTTGGCCTGGCCCCAGAGTACGTTGGGCAGGGCTTTGTCCTAAAGTGCTGTTTCATTTACTTATGGTGTGGTTATGGTATTGCAGATTATAAAAATAAAGGTTTTGGATCTGAGAAGTGTCTTATTGAATTTTAAAGATGTTCTACCCTGGTCCATGGCGATGGCATGTTTCGTGCAGTGCGAAAATATGGTGTTCCACATTTTGACTATTTTGTTAAGGTCTGTGTTCCACATTCGCCTCTTAAGAGGTTGAGACCTATGCATGTACATTACAGAAAGGACCTGGGATTCAAACCTTGTGTCAGTGCAGTATTCAAGAAGAGTATGTGAAAGAAAAGAAATGGAAATGGGCTAATCATATTTGTATAAATGCAGGTAATAAAATAGTATGCTGAGGCACTGGATGCGAGTATGGCAGACATGGTGCCACATGTCTAGCAGTTTTTCTTCTAACTTGTTTGAGAATACTTTCCCCTAAAATCCTGCTGTTTTGCTACAGGAAACTCCCACCCAAACACTCCTGTTCTCAAACGGACAACATGGGGGTCTTTTTCCATAAGTAACAAAGTTGACATGCTTCTCAATATTGAAGCCTCCAACATTTCATCCTGGAAACTTCAACTTCACCTTATAGTCTTATAAGTAGAGGTTACACAACCAGGTTCAATTATGTATTATAGATTTTTGCATGCAGGTTTGCTGTTCTGTTTAAATGTACTTTAACAGTGACATTCCTTGGTATGAAAATGGGAAATAAGTCCTTAGGTTCTTGAGGCCTGCAAGGATTTCTAACGAGGTACCTTTCTTCTCCAGCTATCTATAAAATATGCAGCTCCTTCTTGAGACATTTATTTTATGTTGGAGAAGTTGAGATTTCTCTTAAATGAGCCAACACATTACACTGAATTAGTTTTTTTGTCTTGGAAGATCAAATTTCTGGTGACCTACTTTGGTGAATAGAATTTCAGAACTTCTGACTCTCGGTAAAGTCTCATCTGACCATCCATATAGTTTTGTCTTTTGGCTTTTCCCAGTAAGGGGTCACCACAGCGGAACTCTGGTCCGCTAATGACTGGCAGTAGATTTTTATGAAACGCCAATGTGCCAGCTTTGACACTCAACCTTCAATGAAGGCGCACCCATTTACGCACGCATGTCTTTTGAAAGCTATCCAACCGCAGGGAGGACATGCAGACTCCACACAGAAGGCACTCCCAAGCCCAGCCGAGAATCTGAGAACCTCTTGCTGTGAGGTAACGCTACTGCCGTACCACCGCGACATGGTGAGCTACACTTGATAAATGGAGTTATTTCTTTAGAAAACACCTGCTTCTCTGCTCTCTTATTCTGACATCTCCATGTTAGTCATTCTAACTATCCCTAATTTTGCAGAACATCAGTGACTTTACCTAATGTTTTCTTCCTCGACTAGCAAATAATTTTGATTTTCTGCTAAACTACCGAGGAGTACGATTAGTCAAGGTCATAAGTTACAGTTTGCACTTGTTCAGGAAATGTACAGTGAGCAAAGCCCACCATTCCATTAACATTTAGAGACTTAACAGTAATATTTAAAATGAATCCAAGGAAATTTTGGATATATTCACCATCACATTTTCCTGATTCATGAACAAAGAAATTGAAAGCTACACTGGAAAGGATTGGTACAAACCACCATAACATACAGTACCGATATTGCAAAGTTCATACTGCATCGTTGTTTAGAGCTAAGAGAGGAGCAGCCAATATAGAGCATTACCATACAGTCTTGCTGAAAAAATAATGGTTGCTAATCCATCCTTGTTGCCCATGGTGGCAATAATGGCCAGTTTAGTCAGTCTTGCAAACTGCTTGTTTTTCCCAGCTTATACAAATAAAGGAGAATGCCTTCTGTATTACACAGATGTCCACAGGCATCTCTGGTACGTTGCAGGTAGAAATAAATCTGTGATCAGAAATCTGTTGCCTTTGCCAAAGCAAATCTAAGTCAGAAAGTCATGAAAAGACCACCCATAAATGGCTGGCCCTTAGAATTTCAGTGTTCAATGTGTATTGGCTGTAGAAAACTCTGCCTAAGGGTCTGTCTCCATAAAGTTTTACATCATAACTAGGCTGGAGAGTTGGTTTATTTAAATGTGTTTTAAAGCAAGGGAAGGCTATGCTTTAATATTTAATTGCAAGAGATTCCACAGCCTGCCTACCCTGCACACAGTTATTCTTAACTGAAACAGAGCAACGTGTCATTTGACTAATAAAGTCCTGTACTGCTGCTGACACAGTAGTCAATAACCGCAACACCAAACACGGATGACACATTTTCCTTAGTGAGACCCTTTAAAATAAGAATTAAACCTCTCATCAGCCTATATGCAACCAGATAAATCTATCTTTATAAGGCAAACCACAAAGGCAGGTAGTTTTGGCTGTCAAATGTTTTCTGGATTCTTTCGAGCCTTGAACGTAAGTTTGTATAAACACACACCACACCACCATAATTATTGTGTTTCATAAGGGTGATGTCTAAGGGTAACTGAGTAGGCTACTACTCATAGTTCTCAGAATGTCCTTCATTGTCCCATAACAGTTGAATAAAATAACAGTTGCGTAGTTGTTGAATTTAAATTATTTATAGTAGACCCTAGATCCTCAACACTGGTAGCTGCTAGACATTACATTTCCTAGGATTAAATAACACCATGGGAACTGTGGGCCAGCAATACAGATCATCCACATTATCTTTAATGTTTCTCTGTACCATACCAATCATTGTGGCGTTAGCATATTTGCCAGTCCAAACTGTTGGAGGAAGGGATTGTAGGCATAGACTGCATTTACAACTTCTACTGAATACTTCTCTTACCTTGACTTTTGCAACTTCTGTCATGTAGCCAGTTTTAACCTACTTTACAATGGATCTATTTCTAGTCATTTTCATAATCTCAAGAATACTATTATGTAGCACAGAATCAAATTCCTTACTTATCCAAGTAGATGATATGTACAGGAAGAGCATATTCAAAACCATTCACCATGTTGGTGTGAAAGTCAGTAAGGCTACTTCCCATAACTGCAGTAATAAAATGAAGTCAATGCAGGCAGGATTGAAGGTGAATTCTACCATGACTTTTTTTTTTCTTTGTGGCTATTTTCTTTTGCAATACACATGGGATGACATCTGCATAGCTGCTGATGTTTTTAAGACAGTATGAGTTTGATATAATTTCTAAGTTTAAATTCTCCTTTAGAGCTGCTTTTGTCAGGGGTATGTTCCCAGATTGTTTTCAGCCAGCAGATTTATCTTTGCACTTTCTCTCCCACTGGTTACCAAAGGTGGACATCATCTTTCCAGACATGAAAGTTGTGTACCGCCCTTAATGACAGATCGTTTAGGTGTTTTTAGCAACGGACCCTCAGTTCAGCCCCCACCTGCATGGTTGTTGATATATTTATGGTTTCTTTTATAGTGTAGTTAACCTTCAGATTTTCTTTGGTCTCCGAATTAGTTTACTGGCTAGAGAAATAGGAGTGGCTAGTCTAGGAAAGTGTATGTACTGAGTGGTTCTAATGTTTGTAGCACAAGTCTAGAGGTTATCAAAGATGGGCCTTCTTACAGTAATGACAGATCTACTAAAAGTGCCCATAAAATTTGTTTATAAAGAATGCCTTGTTATTTAGGTGGCAACCTGAGTTATGTCTTCATGTATTGTGAAGTTTGCTCAGAATATTTTCTGCAATCTTGTTCATTATGTCATATCTGGGTGACTGTTTAATTGCTAATAACCTGTTACTGCTACATTTTTTTTTTCACATTCAGTTTAGTTGTCTGATGTAGTCGGAGATTGCAATTGCCATTGCATTAAACCTTTGAGCCAGGTTCTTCTTTAGATATGGATGATTTGATTAAGAAAAAAACAATAATAATAAGCAGTTTATGTACTTCGTTTAATCTAGACTTTGACTTGGATGGTTTCTGAACGCTAGATAGTACCTCCTTTTTCTTTGGTAGAATGAGAAAATTGGTAGCATATACAAACGTTTTTTTGAATTCATCTGTGTATTTGTCTTGTCTCTGTTCGTGAAACCAGAGTGCAACTTGTCAATATCCTATGATTTATTTGAGTCCGTGATGGTAGCATCCCAGTTTTTCACAGTGATGTTATTCAGCCATCTTTGTTTCCATTGCCAGAGTCTAGGTAGTGTGATTTATTTATAATTGAATTTAATTTTACTGTTTGGTTAGTAAAACAATTGTGTTGTGATCTGGTTAAATTGGAGGATATAAACAAT
This sequence comes from Protopterus annectens, assembly GCF_019279795.1. NCBI lineage: Eukaryota > Metazoa > Chordata > Ceratodontiformes > Protopteridae > Protopterus > Protopterus annectens. The sequence continues at coordinate 901,037,725 of NC_056730.1, forward strand.
GGTGTATAATAGGAAGATCAAATATTTCTCTGACAGTTATGATATTGTCATTCACTTGTTACTGTGACTGACAATGCTTGTACAGCTACTACTGTTCTTAATATCTCTGTGTTGCTTAATGTGCTGTTGCCTGTTTTAATGCAGCCTGGGTTAAGCTTGAAATGTGTCTGTATTGATTAATTCTGTACTCTGGTAAACAAATGTAAATAAACAGATGACCACATTTCATTGTTTAAATGAAGTTAATATTTGGCAATACTCACTTGACGTTTAGTAGTTTTGCATAGTTAATTCTTCATTAGTTAAAATCTGTCAAAAGGGTTATATTTTCATTGAGCTTTGCTTCCAAAGTTTAGTTAGGAAATCTTAATCAGTAGATTATAATGCTTCACACATTTGCCCTACAGCCTTGGGTTAAGATGGATAACAGTAAGCACAGAACCGAGACTGCGTATGGTAGGTGCCAGTAATTCAAAGGATTATGATTGTGTCTGCAGTCAGGTCAGTAAAGTTCAAAAGTTTGAATTTTGACATCCATTTCAAGAGCATGTAACTATAATTGTAAAGACCAAATCATAAATTTTTTATAATGCTTTGCCTTCTCCCATGTATCACAAACTTGGAGAAAAAGTAGAGGAGCACTACATGTTTGTTTAGCTTTGAACGCTGTGGCATGCGCATCTCTGTCGCACAGGGAGCAGCTTTCACTGAAGAGAGTAAGAAGTGCAAACTGCTTTAAAATCAGTGCTTTTGGAAGCCTGAATGAAGTGTTTTAACAGCTTTTAAAGCCAATTATGTATTGTACCACTCTTCTCCCCAGTTTTGAAGTGTAATTACAGTGCTGCATGCACTATATATTATAGTCAATATTAATAATAATTGTATGAAAGTTTCTTGTACTAAGTTTTCTTGGCTTCTGGCTTTTAGGGACGACTTTAATTCCATTGACTCTGCAGCAGTAAAAGAATGCATATTGAAGTTCGACTGCACATTTTGGCTAGTGGTGTGGACATCATTATCTTAAAGCAGAAGAAAGCTTCATAGTCACCTATTTTATTGCTCAAAGTTCTGTCGTTTAGCAAAGCCACCTATTTTATTGCTCAAAGTTCTGTCGTTTAGCAAAGCCACCTTCGATTTTAAATGTGTATTTTTCACTTCTATTGAATTCAAATCCAGTGATATAGCCTTTTATGGAAAAGGTTCAGTTCTGAAAATCTACCCATTTTTGATTTTTGTACACGCACACGTGTGTGAAAATCTACCTATTTTTTATTTGTGTGTGTGTGTGTGTGTGTGTGTGTGTGTGTGTGTGTGTGTGTGTGTGTGTGTGTGTGTGTGTGTGTGTACAATATGCTCTGCATTGGGGTGTTCAATAACTTTGATTAGCGCTACCTGAGCATCTTGGAATGACTCATGCATATTTTGTCCTTTTTTCGAAATGTAAAGCAGCATCAGAAAATGGAAGGCTGGCACTAAAGGTAACAGTACGCCCCAGTGGTGGTTTAAATTACTTTTGAAAAAGGAAAAGCTTTAATCTTCCTGATACTATTATTTGTGACTGAAAAAAACGAGCAGTCAAGGTTGCATGACAAATAATGTGCATTCATGGTGGATAGCAGAAGTAAGAAGACATTAATGAATATGAGTTTCATGGAAAAACACTCAAATGTTAATTTTTGTAATGCATTTTTTGAAAAATATTAGTGTAAATATGTAGTGATGCTAGTGCTGACACAGCATCAGCACAAAAAAATGCAGTTTGCTTGAAAATTAAGGGTACCCTTTTAATGGAATTGTTTTAAGTGTCATTTGCTTTTACAGTGCTTTTACTGCTGTTATGTTGTGAAGTACTTCCAGGTGGTGGTAGAGGCAAACTGGCTGTTATCCTTCAGTGATTACGAGGTAGATGGCCAGCCATATTTCTAAAGATGTTATTATGCAGTCGTGGTTCTGATTCCTCAAATGTATTTGAGCTTCTCCATTGATGTCAGTTGATGTCAGAAGATTTACTTGCAGTAACATAATGTACTGAATCCCTGTCCATTCTTTTACATATTTTGATTGTACAGCATATTGGGTTTTTTTTTTTTTCTACGAGACTACAAGGAAACAGATGACGGAACATGTCTGAATAAATGTAACATGCATTTAGTGTAATTTAATGTAGAATAAAATAATTGGAATATGCAAAAGTAGTATTTTTGGGTAGAAGAAACCATGAGGAAAAAACCTACACAGCTTGACTTGAACTGCTCTGGAATGATTATCTTTTTTTAACCTTGCATTTCTTTAGTTTAAATGTTTCTGGCTTGGTATACATTTTTTTATCTATTTACATTTTTTTTTATTTAACCAGCATAGAACTATTTTCATACTCAGCCTGGAGAGAGAGAGAGAAGCACTTGTGTAAGAAAATGCAAGAAGAATTAATGGCGTTTGCAATCAATATTTTATATATTATATAAAAGATACTTGGGAAAAGATGTACACGTAACTGCACCATAAACATCAGTTAACCAGAACTCAAGTAAATGGCACTCTAAAGCAACCGTCAAAAGAAAAGCAAAAGGGGGTCTCTCTCTCTCTCTCCCTTAGATAGTGACGCCTTGTCAGAGGAAGAGGGCTAGGTCCCAGGTATAATCTCCAGCTTCTTTGGATTCAGAGACTTAAGGGACTATTTCCTTGTATTCTCTTGCAGAAGAGTTTTCCTTTTCAGACACAGTTATCAGAATGAAGGACCTCTTCCAATGGGAAGAAGGAATATTAGATGCAAACAAAAGAGGCACTACAAACATTTTCAGGTAGATACTCCAAAACCTGTTGCCACTCCTGCTGACAAATTCCTCTTTTGTAACCTCCTTGCAGATCCTTTTGTGGGTTATTTGGCAACAATTCCAATTCTAAACCATTAACCACTACTAATCAACTTCCCCCTGAAAAGGATAGTAGAGTTTTTTGCAGGTATGGGGGAAGTGTTTATTAACCTAGCCTTTAAAAAAGGTCGCACAGACAAACCATTTAGTAAAAACTGTAAGAATGATCCAGCAAAGGTGGAGTCTTCACTTTGGAATACCTTAAAACTCCTGTGGTGGAAGCTTTGGGATATATGCAAATTACATTGTAAGGAAATACCAGTGTTTCCGCTACATATCTTCTGAATACCCATAACTTTATTTATTTTTTTTTTTTTTAAGTCTACTGGTGCATTGAGGCTAATAAAGGCATACCTTACTGATTGTAGGTGTGCAGCGTTTGCTCTCTTTCCAAACTCGTAAGTATAACATAAATGGATTGTGTGGCCATACTTTGGTCTTGTTTTCATTTCTGCGTTACTAATACCTGTAACACTAAGGTGACTGCAAAATTTCCCAAATAACATCCAAATCAATGGGTAAAAAGGCCGCTTCATGACAATAAATTGTCAGGCGCACAAGGCCAAATTTTTGCTTGCAGCCTTTGCAGATATGTGCAAGACTGTTGCTGATTTTACCATCTTCTGGAGGAAAATCTTCCGTACTTAACATCTTTCTCAAGTAAACAACCATGCCTTGAAGTGAGATTGCAAAATGTTTGTACTTCAGTAGCTTTTACATTTTTTTTAAGTTTTATTATAGTTTAAATACTGTTGTATAAAGCAGTTCCCGTCATATTTGTTTAATGAAAACGAACATAATCTAAAAAATTTAATGTATATGTATATTCAACAGTGACATTAGTGATGAATGGTGGTAAAATTTCTTTTTTGGTTTTGGTAGATTTTATGGTTGATTAATTTAGTCTTGGTGACTTGCTGGATACCCACATGCATGTGTCTGTGGTAGTTTTTGTGTACATGTTGAGTTTCCTTCATTTGTATGTGTCCCAGTGGCTGTTTCTTCTTATTTATTTAGTTAGCATTCCTTAGTTTTTCGTTTTTCTTTTTTTTTTTTTTTGAATGCTTTCCTTTGATAGTTGTGGATTTTTTTCTTCTACGTTGCTGCACCCTTCAATTCATGTTTACCAGGGCTGTATGCATGCCCATGTGTGAATGTTATATTTGAGGTTTTGCAAGCATCATAGGTTGCCTCAGCATAGCGGAGCTACAATGTATGCCACTATCTATGTGGTAGCTGTATTCTTCTGTGTCGCTTTTTGTATGACTTTATAGGGTTTAAATATGTTTGTGTTTTAGATGCTGAAGTTTGAATGTATTTTTTTTTTTTTTTTTTTTTTACATTTTATTTTGGGAGTCTTAAAACTAATGATATTTGTTTTCTTGTTTGTATCAGTATTCACTCTTATTTCTGTTTTATCTTGGCTATTGAGCTCATTGTATTCAATTTTGTCTCCCCAGTAGACTGCTGTGCAATACTGTTGACAGCTAAAATGTATAATAATTCAGATCTCTATACTTCAAACTGTCACCCCTTTCATGTTACATGAAGTATTTCTGGTGGTTGGTTGAAAGTCATGTGATATCTTGGGTTAGATATGGAAGGATATAATCAATAGTGAGGTACTTGTAACCATCTTTGTGCAACTGCTGTATGCAGTCAAATGAGAATTTGATCACACTGAATTATTGTTTAAAAAAGAAAAGGTAGTGCCTGGCAGGAATTTTTTTTTTTATTATATAGCATAGTTGTAATTATCAGGGAGTAAGGGAATATATTTCTAAAGTACTGGATTATTTTAAAACATGATCTTTAAGTAGATGAATTCAGTATAGCAGTGCATAGTTTTCTTTCATAACTACTATGACAGAGTGGTGCATGCTACTGGTAACTCTTAAGAAAATAAGTTGAGATATTGCGGGTACAGTTACATGTGATAGTTGTAGTCGGTGCATATATGTTACAAAACAAGTACATTTCATGTACTACCCAGCAAGTATGATATGCTGATGTCCACAATAAACTGTTAAGCCTTCTACATAACTTTTAGCAGAGCAGACTGTTAAAAATACAAGTACAATGAAAGGAAACAAATTTCTAGATGTTCATTGTGTTTCACTGTTTCAGTCATTACACTAGGGGTTATCCGCTGGCAGGCTACCTGCGGTCAGCCCGAGTTCCAAAGTCTTGGTCCGGCGTCGGTTGTGGTCGCCTCTTCCGTGACATCAGTGCGCCAGGGGTATAAAAGATGCAACAGACGCCATTTTCTTCAGTCTTTCTTGATGGTCAGTGCCCGAAGCAAAAGCAGTTTGCAAGTGCCGGTCGGCCGACTCCTGAGATTTTCGAAATTGAGTTTTAGAACCGAAGCCTTCAATAAAGCTAAGTACCCCGTTGGGGAAACTTTTTCTTGCTCCAGACCGATGTCAGAAAAAGTTAATAATTGTATTTCTTGTGGGAAGCAAATACCTCATAAGGACTTTTACTCTTACTCTTACTGTATTTCTTGCCTAGGCCCTGACCACGACATTACTAGTTGTTGGTTTTGTGCTAGATTCAACAAACGCACTATTAAACATCGGTTTGATTTTGCTTTACATTATTTTGGCCATAGGTTTAATTACATAATGCCGTGGGAACAACCGACCGGAATATATAAAAAAACGCAAAGACAAAAAAGGACAGACATCCGAGGTCCAAAACCGACGATGAAGCCTCTTCTAGGCCAGTCGCCAGTTCGCCGGTTCTCAGTGAGGCGCTTTCGCAGCCCCTGACACCTCTACTCCGAGCCACAGGCCCTTGACGACAGCCATGTGGAGACACCGAGGCCTGTGGAAACTCGAGGTATTGGGCGTACGGAAACTATTCCCTCAGATGGGTCCGGAGCCGCTGAGCAGGCATCTGCTTCTGTGGACGTTTTCAGACCTTCACAGCTTACAATTAAGCCCACTACAGCAGCCAAGGCAAAGTTAAAAACACCATTAAAGACAAACCAGTACAGCATTCTACTGAACAGTCATCCATGCCAAAGAAACAGATGCTTAAAATGGCCGGAGACCTAATTACTTTAATCAGGGGTTCCCACCCCCTCCTGACAAAAGGCCTAGTCAAGACACTGACTATGATTCCTCTGACCAGGTTTCCATTTCCTCTGATTCCTCTTCTGACAAGGAATACTCTCTCCCTCCCTGATGCAGAAAAGTCCATACCTTCAGCCTCTCGGCCTGAGGATTATTCTTTTGGTGAAACCCTGCACACCATGAGGGAGCATTTCCATTGGGAGAGCCAGGATTATTCAGAATCTAAGAAAAGGCTCAGAGGCTTTCTTTTATTGCCCCAGCACGGGCCCCTGGCTATTCCCCCTGTGCTGGATATTGTTGATGATGTTTTTTTCTGAATCCAGTCTGACTCCTGATTCTTTACCCCCTGCACCAGTCAAGCCAGACTGGTACTACAGGGTCCCTGACTCTCATACATTTCTTTACAAAAACCCTGCTGCAGATCCAGAAACAATTTCTCGGGGTCCTAAAGGGGTTAAGGCTTCCACTGCTAAAAATCCTGTCCCCTCTGATAGAGATTCCAGAGCTCTGGACAGATGGGAAAAAAAGTTTACACTTCTGCTACTTTAGCTGAAAGGGCTTTAAATTGCCAGTTTCACATGCTTAAATATCAACAGTATCTCATGTCATTGTTAAAGCAGAAAATGGTTTCATTCTCAAGTCCTGACAGTAAGGAAATGCAGGATTTATTGCATGCAGCTGAACAAGTGGGAAAGCATACTTTACAATGTGGTTTTGATTCATTAGAGGCTTCTTGTAGAGCCGCAGTTACAGGCTCCGTTATTCAAAGGCATGCTTGGTTGAAAGAACAAAGTTTACCTGACCATGTAAAAGTTTAAATTATTGGATGCTCCACTACAGCATGATACTTTGTTTGGTATTAAGGCAGAAGAGGTGTCAAAGAAAATGGAGGATAAAGCAAAATCAATGCAGATAGTAAAGGATTTTTTACAGGTTCAACCACCCAGGTTTAGCAAAAACTGGCCTTCAAAAAATTGATCCTTTCCAGTGTCAGGCCACAAAGAGGCAGTTACAGACTCCCAAGAGGCAGATGTCATCCCCAAAGCCCCTACAGACCTAAACAATGGGGGTGCTTCAGCCCCCAAAGGAGGGGCAGACAAATCACAACCTTATAGGAAACAGTCCCAATGACTTCCCTCTACAGGTGCCAAGCACTTTCCTTAGCACCCCTAGGGGGAAAGCTAGCACTTTTTCTCAAATAATTGGCGCATAATCACCCAAGACAAATGGGTACTGAATATTGTTTCTCAAAGTTACAGGTTCCACTTTCACACACACTTTCACACACTTCCAAAATCAAGAGGTATGCCAGACCTGCCACAAAACCATTGGGCAGAGGCGCAAAAACAAATTGCTGCTCTCATGGACATGGGAGCTATTCAAAGAGTGCCACAGCAAGAACAGGGGCAAGGATTTTACTCGAGACTTTTCTTAGTACCCTGAAAGGACAAAGCCTGGAGACCAATACTGGACCTGTCAATCCTAAATACTTTTCTGGATGTTCCAAAATTCAAAATGTTAACACTACAGCAGTTTCTACCCATGCTGGGCAAGAAGGCTTGGCTAGTTACTTTGGGCCATAAGGAGGCATACCTGCATGTCCCAATCAGATAAACTTGCAGAATATACCTCAGATTCATAGCAGGATCAATGCATTACCAATTCTCTGCACTGCCCTTTGGCTTATCTACTGCGCCCAGGGTCTTCACAAAATGCCTGGCACCAGTAATTGCATTTTGCAGACAAAAAGGAATTCAAATATATCCCTACTTGGACGACTGCCTTATTCAAGCAGAGAGCAAGGAAGTTCTACTAAAGCATCTGGCATTTGTAAAAAGATTACTAATTTGCCTAGGTTACACACAGTAACCGAAAAGAAATCAAAACTAGTGCCCTCTCAAGAGGTAATATTCCTGGGTGCAAGCTTAAATACAACTGCCCAGATGGCTTATCTCACGCCAGACGAACAAAGGCAACTGACTCAATACCTTCAACTGATGGCAACAAAGACCCAGCTTCCTGCAAGAAAAATTCTGCAGGCCCTGGGCTTCATGGCGACCTGCATTCTACTAATACCATATGCAAGACTGCATATGAGGAAACTACAATGGTATCTAAAAAGTGTTTGGACTCAACATTGTCACAGCCTGGAGACAAACATAACTTTAATTCCTTGCCTACAACAGGAGTTTCGATGGTGGTCACAGGCCTGTCACCACAACAAGGGACAGCCTTTCACCTTACCCCACAGCCTGACAGACAATAACAACGGATGCATCGGATTATGCCTGGGGGGCACATATGGCAGGGAAATGTATTCAGGGCACGTGGCCCAAGGAACAAATGCATCTTCACATCAATCAGAAAGAGATGCTAGCAGTACAGAATGCCCTGACAGCTTTCAAGGACCTACTACATCCAGGACAACTACTAATAAAGATGGACAATACCACAGCTATGTGGTACATAAGCAAGGGGGCACACATTCCTACCCCCTATGCAGGCAAGCCATGACCTTGTGGAACACAGCACTAACCTATCAGGTACATCTGTAGGCACAATTCCTGCCTGGAACAAAAAATACACTGGCAGATGAACTAAGCAGAAATCTCATGGACCCTCACGAATGGAAACTGAATCCATGGGTGTTCAGCATGATAACAAGGGAATGGGGACTCCTAGACATGCATCTTTTTGGCTCCCCTCACAATTGCCAAATACATAAATTCTGCACAAGAACTTATCACTCTCAAGCATGGAAAGTGGATGCTCTATCATTTAGCTGGAAAGCTCTGCCAGTCTATGCCTTCCCACCAATGCCTCTTCTTACCAAAGTGCTCCTAAAAGTCAGACAAAGGCCAGAAATGTTCCTGATTGCCCCAGACTGGCCATGCCAGCACTGGTACCCAATCCTAAAGAGCATGTCTCTGGGACCAGCTTGGCCTTTTACCTCAAATTCCTTATTTTCTGACTCAACAAAACAATCCGATTCTACACAGTCAACTCAGAACCTTAAATCTGGCAGCATGGCAGATAATGTAGCCACTCAGACTGCACCTCTCTCTAAAGCTGTTATGGATGTCATTTTAGAAGCCAGGAGGCCCGGCACTAGGAAATCTTATGCAGAAAAATGGAAGCAATTCTGTGCTTGGAACCAGGCACAAGGGCTTGACCCACTTGTTCCAAATATACCTCAGATTTTACAATACTTAACTGAGATGGTGGATAAAGGCCTATCTTTCTCATAAATTAAAATCCATGCCTCTGCCATTTCAGCTCATTACAATACGGAACCTCTTATTTTTTCACATCCTCTACTAAGACAGTACCTCAGAGGGGCATAAAACATAAGACCCCCAAGGAGAGCACCAGTACCAACTTGGGATCTCAATTTTTGTTTTAGAAAAACTCATACTGCCTCCTTTTGAACCAGCCAGCACAGCTGATATAAAATTCTTATGGAAAACTGCTCTGCTCCTAGCAATAACTTCAGCAAGAAGAGTATCGGAGTTACAGGCATTAATGTCTGTGGAACCTTTCATTATTTTTCACTAGGACAGGGTTTCTCTCAGGACAAACAACATTCATGCCAAAAGTAGTTTCCAATGTGGCCCTGAACCAAACCATTCATTTACCAACTTTCTACCCAAATCCCCAGAATAAAGGGGAGAGACTTCTGCACACTTTGGATATACACAGACAGCCATGATTCTACCTGGACAAAACAAAAACTTTCAGAAAAACTGAGCAACTGTTTATAGCTTATGCTTCAGGATCACAAGGAAAACCCATCACAAAGCAGAGAATTTCAAAATGGATAGGACACTGCATCTGCTTCTGTTATACACAACGTGGCAAATCAGTGCCTAAGGTCATTAGGCCGCATTCTACCAGAGCAATAGCCACTTCAGCAGCCTTTCTCAGAGGAGTACCAACCAAAGACATTTTAGAAGCTGCAACCTGAAGCTCAGTGCACACTTTCACCAAGCACTACCACCTACCTCTCTACTCTAAATCCAGGGCAGGCTTTGCCACTGCAGTCCTGCAGGTCCTGGTAGCCTCTCCAAATCCTATTTAGACCCAGCCACCCAAACTCAGCTTTGGGATTCAACCCAAGTGTAATGACTGCAACAGTGAAATACGATCAACATAGTACAATTGTGTACCTACCATAAATGTAGATGTTCGAGGGTATTCACAGTCCAGGTTACCCACCCACCATCCCCCTTTTCTTTGCTGGGACTTCTCTGTACTTCTCAATAATGTGTGGTGTATTTGCTTGTAGATGAAGGAAATGTTTATATTAGTTCATGCATGCTTTTTGGCATAATTTTATTTTACCAGCCTTCCTATCTGGGGGGACCTGACATCTGGGGCAAGAAAAAGTGAAGAAAATGGTGTCTGTTGCATCTTTTATACCCCTGGTGCACTGACATCAGGGAAGAGGCGACAGCAACAGACGCCGGACCAAGACTTTGGAACTCTGGCCGACCGCAGGTAGCCTGCTGGCAGATGACCCCAAGTGTAATGACTGCAACAGTGAATACACTCTAACATCTACATTTATGGTAGGTACACAACTATACTTTATCCGTGTGAGGGGTGCAGTATAATATCAAAAGTTTTTATCGCTTGCAGATCGTTTTACACATGGTAAAGGTGCTAATACTGACATTGTAAAACTGATGTGTGAAGCTTAGTGGCAAATGGCTGTAAGTTTATAAGGGGAAAAAAACGTGGCTAACCAGTTTAGTGCAGTACATTTTAAAGGTAGAATTATGGAAATTATCCTAAAATTTTTTTTCTTACATCTGTTTTTTTAACTTTGTAAGGGTAGTGTTACAGAGGTTGCCACTTTGCTTTTCAAAGTGTGTTGTGTTAGTGGCACATGTATTGGGAGTTGCAATTTTTTTCCTTTAAAATCTAAACAAATGGAATTCTGTACAGCTTTGTAAGGATTTATATAATCTAGTACATGTAAGAATATTGATATTGCAACTCTCTTATGTTGTATATTACATATTATACAATGACTGGTCATTAACATATTAAAAACATGTACGCTGATTGGTCACCCCAAACTGCATTGCCATTTGGAATACCTTAAAATCACTGAATGTATTAATGCCATTGGGCTCTGTGGTGCTGAGCCCAAAATAACATACTCACAACACTGGAATGGAAAAAGGAATTCTGCCTATAGGGATGACTGCAATTAGGGGTAAAGAAAATAGGCAAGAAGGGGCTGGAAATCAGTGGATCAAACCGGCAGAGAAGCCAAGGTATTGATAACAAATTAGAGCGGGAAAGGTAATAGAATCTGAAGAGGCCAGTAATTCATTTGGAGTATAGGCTAGAGACTACCTTCCATATCGGGGATTGATATCAGAGTATAAGCAAAGAGAAAGAAATAGGAAGATCCTAAGTAAAAGATCAGCACTGGTAGAGATTTTAGTAGAATGTAGAACAGAAGCTGCTGTTAAAGGATAAGTATTAGGGCATGTACAATATTGAATGATAATTAGGGCATGTACAATATTGCATGATAATTATAGGAATCAGTTGGAGGAGGTTGTAAAGGATTGGGAAGAGAGCCTGGACAAGCAATTTACAAAGAAACAATGGGGGATATGTGTATGGCTCCCAAATATGCAACAAAATCTAGATGGTGTAGGATTTTTGCTTGGGAGTGTTTGCATAGTTATTTTTCTACATCAACTAGACACCAAAGAATTTTTCCTTGAGCAGATTGCATGTATTGGGAGTTGTGATGGGGAAGAAAGAGGTAATTGGAAACCTTTTTTGGTGGGGAGTACAATGAGTTGGCAGACTTCAAAAATTCTCTGCAGACTACTCTAACTCTCTAACAGAAATACAATGTGAGCAAATTAGTTAACTAAGGAAATTATTTTTTGAGATATGCTATAGAATCAGAATTATTGCCTAGACATAAGGCCTTGCCAAGTTTACTTCTGCTGTCTGCCAAAAAAGCAGTTACTAGAAAATGGAAATCTAAGTCTAAACCAACTGTTCCAAGATGCAGTGAATATAGTAACTGAGATAAAACAATTGGAAGTGAGATTGTTAGACAAAGGTAGGAGAAAATTGCTTTAAAAAATGGCATTTGTGGGAACGGTACATGCAGAATAATGTTTTGGAGGATAAATGAGGTTTAGCAGAAGGCAGGAATTGAATGAATGTTCTTTTTAATGTTTGACTGACAATGACTGGATACATAAGTGATCCATAATGTTTGCAAATGAAAATGTGTCTATGGTTTGTTTTAATTTTTATATAATGTATGATACCTATCTCATAAGTGGTAATTTAATAAAGAATTTTTTGTTAAAAATAAAAAAATAACATGCTTAAAATGGTCTACTAGAGTATGCTAACAGAGACTTTAAATTTGACTTGGCACACATTTTCATAGGCTCTGAATCATGCAGTAATTTTCTGCTGTATAATGTATTGCTATTGGATGTTTTATGGGCCTTTTATTAACTAGGAAAGATGTTGAAGTGGTTGAAAGGAATAAAATCTTGATGTGCTGGTGCCAGAGAGAGAAACATTGACCACGGTTCAGGAGATCCAGGTTTGATTAGCAGTTTTGACACTTGGTGGTACAATCAGAGAGAATGGGCACACCTATTCTAGGAGGAAAGGAATGTAGTTTGCATGCAGCAATGGATGAACCCTCATGGAAAGTGGGGAACATCTTTCTGACTGCAAGGTCACCTAAAGACTGGTAGCTGGTGACACATGAGCAGGATAGCACAGGCAGTGATGCTTGCATCATCCAAACACTGCTCAACTTAGTGATCCTTTATTATAAATGTCCATGACCCAAGCATTTAATGCGCAGTACTCGACTGCTGCCTCAGCACTGAAAGTGGGAATGAGTGATAATTGACAATAGAGGCCTTAGACAGAAAGATTGCCCTTTCCTTGGAGAAGGAAAACCAAGCTTTGATCTTTCTCAGTCTTTTCAGTGAACACAGTGGCAGAGTGAACTTGGCAGTCATGAGTGAAAAGAACCATGAGGTCATTTTTGCCCAGGGATAGAGGGCCCACCTGCTTGATTGGTCAGGATTGAACCACGGAACTCCCTCCTTGAAAGGAACGAGTGGGTCTTTGGAGAGGAGTGTGGACATTGGCAGTAAAAAGACTATGGGAGTTGCAAAATAGATCTTAAATACTACATTTTATTTAACTTTCTTTTTTATTGAAGCATTTAAAATAGCTAGACAGCATTTTTAAACTGCTGAATTGTTGTGGGAGGATAATGTGGTTAGGTTTTCTTAGGAGCTCCAAAGCAGGAATAAGAGTTGGCATTAAATGTAGCACTAGACTGGAATTTGTTAAAAATAGCAAAGTATTAGAAGAGGAGGTAGGTGCTGGGGTCCTTTTAACAGATAACATGGACAGATACAACTGTAACTGGTGTACTTCCCAAAAATTCAGTTCACATAGGTTCTTTTGCAGACTTATTTAGTAAGGTAGAAATACTGTGCAGCAATCCTTTTATGAGGAGGGCTTGAATGTAGTCATGGATGTGATCAGGACAGAATGACCGTATCTGTTGAAAAGCAGAGGAGTTTCAGTATCTCTTGCTTGGCTGTGTGACCATGACTGTAGAGTTTAATTTGGACCCCCATTTCAAAACCCACATGATCATGGAGGTGCACACCCTTTCTTTTTTTAAATAACTGACATATCTGATATCCTTTCTGACAATTCCTCAATGATTGGGTTTTGGATTCAACCTCGGATCTGACTTTGGCCGCTTTCACTAGACTTCAGGATCTGTAGCTCAGGGTCCTCCCCTTACCTGTAATCCCGTCTTGACCCAACATCATCCCAGATCTCGTTTGCCACTCATTTAGGAATGGAATGAATTGTTTGCTCAGGCACTTCAGGCAAGTGTTTTCAATATTTAACTTCTTGTTTTCCTTCTTTGTCCTCCTTTTTCTTATAATTATATTTATTGCAACTATTGATCTATTTCTGTTTCATGTCCCTGGTGTTTCCTATACTTTTACTAGTGATTTTTTCCCTAGTAATTTCATATTGCCATCATTGTTGTTATAATCCTGTACTCAAGGTGCTTGTCCTCTACCATTGTTGGTAGCCGTGTCCTTTTCTGTACCATAATTTTTCTGGTAGCTTTCTTTACTGGTTCAGCTATGTCTGACAAACCCACTGGTTTTAAAAAATGTGTGGCTTGCAGCCTCAAAATGCCTAACTCGGATACGCATTGTTCAGGGGCTGCCCGTCTTGAAGACTGCTCAGTCTGCATGGCATTTGGACAACAGGCTGTAGTTGAGTGCCAGAAAAGAAGTTAATTCTCAAGGGTCTTCTCATTCCTGGCGAATCTAAATTTTCAAAATTTTCTCCTGCTTCTGTAGCATCCCTATCTAGGAGAAAGCCTCAGATAAATATAAAGGGAACAACCTAACGTGAAAAGCAGAGAGACAAGAAAGATGTCCCCTGACTATTCTCATTTGTTGGTTTTGCCTTCGTCTCAATCTGCCAAACATTCTAGGCTCTTGGATCCAACAGCCTTTTTGGATTTGACTCCTCTGTGATCCAGGACTCTTCCCTTACCAGAGCCGAGGTTCTCTCATGTGCCTATCTCTTAAAGACTGCACTCCCTGTTTCTGCAAGAGAACCAGACAAAAATTCTCTAGGTCTCCATCCATGTCCTCCTCAAGATGTACCAGAAGTCTCATAGAAGCCGATTTGGATAGAATGAGGAGGATGTTTTTCAGGACCCAAAACCAGTTGGGAATTCTCCCGGATCCATCTTCCAACAGACCCATGAGCTTTGGATTTTCTCCTTTGCCTGTGGTTTTTCCTACTCTGGTCTGACCTCTGGTTTTAGGGTCTTTGGATCCAGGATTTCCTGGGTTGTCCATGTCCGATCTGCAGTTATCGTCTTCATCTACTCCGGCATCTTCTCTGATCCAAAAGGATCTTTGACCAGTAGCTTTGGTGCTGATGCTGGAGGTAAGGGTTTGACTCTGAAGCTGTTGGAGACTCCCCTTTCTCTGTCTGTCTTCAGAGTTAGATAGCTCAGCTCTGGCCTCTGTCTTGGAGTGGAGTTGAGTTGGTGCCCTTGTTCATCCCAGTCTGGCAGCTTTGGCTAATACTGGTTTCTTCTCATCATCTGCTTTCCTGGCAGTAGATAGAGCACTTTCCAAGGCAGGACACCAGACATCTTCTTTCCCTGTCAGTACCACCTGCTCTACAACTGGGTCCTGATCCTGCCTCAGTCTGTAACATTGGGATAGCCAGTTCGTATAAGCCTTGAGACATTCCTCTTTCAGGTCAATCTCAGCCTTCCAAGTCCTCACCTGGAACATCCCCCAGCGGAGGCTCCTTGGAAGCATAACTGCAAGAGGAGGCACATTGACTCTACTCAGGAGTTGTTGATGGAAGACACGGATTTTGATGAGGGAAAGGGGTCTCGCAGATCACCACTTGAGATGTCTCATTCAGGGAGATCCTTGAATGTCTGAGACAGAAAGGAGGTTGGTCTTCTGAAGCCTCTTCTCAAGAGGAATCCATTTTTCTTGAGACTTTTGGAGCTGGCTCCGCTACTTTCTGGATGATTCCTCTGGTTGATGAGATTGGTAAATTGCATCTCTGAGAGTGGAAGGAACTGGATATCATGGAACCCATTCCTCAAAAACTTGTAGCCTATAAAGACCATGGTTACTGGAGCAAGGGCTCTTTAGTGGATGCCATGGTAATGGCAGCAGCCACCAAAAAAGAGCTCCTCAAAGAGAGCTGATCTGTCTATCTCCCTAACAGGGAGTCTACGGTCTTGAACAGAAGTGGCAAGTCTATTCTTCAGCAACCCTTTCTTTGAGGTAGCTGAACTGTTTAGCACACATGACTAGATTCCAGAGGGAGTTGACAAAGGGATTGTCCAAGTCCTTCTCTTGGTCAGTGTCTGTGGAGGACAGACTTTTTTGAATTGCCCCCACCCTCCACCAACATAAAATCAAGACCCAAAAAGCCTTTACATCCATCGAAACCTAGCTAACAAACTACCAGCTAATACTAAATCCTAAAAAGACCCAACTTATGCTTTTTCATCCTTCCAAAGCAGCAGCACCTACTCCCCCATTCTCTTTCTGCATTAGATAATACTCCTGTCTCCTCAGTCACACAAACCAAATTACTAGGGTTCATTGTTGACAATAATATGAAATTTGACAAACGCATAGCTCATACAATAATCAAAATGGACAAGCTAGGTATTCTTTACAGATTTAAAAACTTCCTAACCAACAACAGTAAAGTTACCCTAGCTCGTACCAGTCTTCTGTCTACCTTACTGTGTGCTTCTCCTATCCTAATTAATCTAAATGAGCGATTTTAAACAAGCTATCAGTATGCTACAACAAAATAGCAAAATTCACCACAAACTCCTCCTCCTGCACCCACCACTGTCAGGCCCTTAAACAGCTTTCCTGGCTTGAACTCCCAAATACCTTGGCTCTAAATCAACTTCTTCAAGTTCACCAAATACTGTACCAACCTGATAAAATTCCAGCCTTACAAGACCTGGTCATCCTCTACTCCAATAACCGAGAACTTAGATCTACTAACAAGACACTAATCACATTTTCCAAAAGCCATTGCAGCTCTGGTGACTCCCTGTGTTCTAGCAACATTGCCAAGACTTGGAGCTCCCTACCACTACAAATTATGGTGCAACCTAATAAAACCATCTTCAGACAGCTTATTTCCCACCTAAACTCCTGGACATGCAACTGCCTAGCACATGGTGGGAGGGTGGCCTAATGGTTAAGGTGTTTGCCTTACAAACACAAGGTGCAGGGTTTGAGTCTCACAAGGGATAATTGGCTAGGCTTACAATGGCTCGCAAGGGCAGTTAACCTAGTACTAACCTATGAACCTGACTGACATATTCTATCACCTTTCCCCTACCCACTATCCAACCTCTTTAAAACTCCCACAGATGCACTGTATATTATCACGTTACTTGCCAACTCACTGTTGCCTACTCCCCACTGCCCCATCTATACCCACTAACTCTCCCCTAGACTAAGTTGAAAAGCTTTCCCTTAAAATGTCAGTGCACCTAATATGAACTTGTCTATAGTCTCCTCCTTTTTTAGTTGTTCCTTTCTTGTCTCATCTTCAGTACATCTTCAAGATTATTTCTACTAAACATACTGTATGAACAACAATCAAATGTTACTACTGCAATACTTTTAACTGTATGTCTAAGCCACTATGCTTATGTAAATATCTTATGCAATCAAATGTTATTGTCTTCTACATTTTATAACTGAATGTGTAAATATTTTTATGTGTAGTATGTTAGCAGTTCTGGAGCTTTTCTCCCTGGGCCTCCTCTGAAACCGGGCAGCCAAATAAGTAAAATTGCAACTGGCCACCCTTCAATCCCTGTTGAATGCCTCTGTGTGATTTTCTAACTTGATGGGGAATGTTTCAAGAGCAGCTGTTACAGGCCTTACAGTTAGGAGACCTGCCTGGATAACTCTCTGATTTTGTGGAGCCTTTTAAGATGTCTGTAATCAGTGCCTCTCTTAATGGCTCAACACTTTTCTGCCCTAATTTAGAGGATGCACTTTTCAGATCTGAGCAGGATGCATAAGAAGAGGCTTACTTGCTAGTATAGGGTAGGCTGGGATAGATAAGGATTCTCCCGCCTATTTGATGCCTTGTATCCTACTGGTGTCTAGATTTCCCCCTTTTTCCTATGTTGTTCATGGAGGGTCTGGATTTCTAAAAAGTTGGCCTCATGAGCCTTTTTAGTCTTTAAAAAGACTGTATAGCCTGGTTATAGCTGGGTGAATAGATCTTTAGCCAGCTCCCGTAGTTTGTATTGTATTGGTTGTTCTGTGTGCTATTGGTGGAGCATTTGAGCTCAAATCTGGGTGTCCTTGGAGTCTTGATTAAGATTAACTATATGAATAACTGACAAATTCCAGCCTAAGTTTGTTGGCTGGGGTCCTTTTTTCTGTTGAGTAAAGAAAAACACCTTTCTCTGTATTGTTTTCAAAGGTCTATTGGCAAATGAGCGCTGTTTAGATTAACATATTACAGACAGAAATCAGAAACACACAGTAGTTGGAGAATGAACCACCTCTCTCTGAGTCCACGACAAAAATTCCAGCAAATGTAAAACTAAGAGAGGTTGCACACAAGGCCACTAGGGGGTAAAAAAATAAATTGTTTAATTCAATTGAATTAAACAGTTTATTTTTTACTCCCTAGTGGCCGTGTGTGCAACCTCTCTGTTTAACATATTACAGACAGAGTTGACTTGGTTTTATACACAGTGGAGGAAGGTGTGTACCAGATGTTCTTCGTGTTTCACTGTTGCAGTCATCCCATTAGGGTCATTTTGCCTGCAGGTAGCCCTCAGTTGGCCTGAATACCAGAGTCTTGGGATTTCTGCGTTGGATGTTGTCACTTCTTCCATGACGTCAGGGGTATAAAACATGCAGCCGATGCCATTGCATCAGCTTTTCTTGCTGTGCAGTGTCTGAAGCAGTTCGCAAGTGCCGGTCAGCCGCCTCCTGAAATTTTCGAGTTTCAGACCTGAAGTTTTCTAATACACAAGTACTCCATTGGGGATCCTTTTTTCTTGCTCTAACCGATGTAAGAAAAAGTTAACAATTGTCTTGCCTGTGGAAAGCAAATACCTCAGAGATTTTCATTCTTACTGCATCATCTGTTTAGGCCCAGACCACGACGTTCCGCACTGTCAGTTTTGTACGTTGTTTAATGCCCATACTATTTGTCGTCTGGTTATCTTTGTCACTAAATTCTTTCGCTCTTTCTCCATTTTCCGAAATGGCTTTGATAACCATCAGACTACCGATCCTCTGAAAAAACGTAAGGATAAAGACAGAGACTGACCGCATAGGCCGGTACTCAGTGAGGTACCTCCGCAGCCCCTAATACCCACGTCTACATATTCTCGGGACTCTGCTGAGACCCGTTCAGAGTCCAGTATGCCGCGAGAGGCTTCTTAGACTATGGAACCTGCGGGTGTGTCTACCTTGGATGTGTCTGGAGCCACTGTGCAGGCACCGGCTTCTGAGGGTGTATTCAAGCCTTCCGATTTTTTCATAGTAAACGGATGACTTCATTTCAAACCAAAAATACCGAATTTCTCAGGCCCAGAGTTTGCACTACGCCTAGGAAACCGATGACCAAAGCGCATTCTCAGGCCCACATGCCTCCGAAACAAATGCTTAGAATGGCTGAAGATCTTGTTACTTTAATTAGGGGAAGCTAGCCTTCCCCCTCAAAAAGACTAAGCACTGATTTTCCTTCTGATTCTTCAGATCATGAGTTTGTTGACTCTGATCCTTCTGATTACCAGGACATACCATTATCTACCTATGAGGATTCCATTCCCTCTGCTTCCCCACCAGAAGATTTTTTCCTTTGGTGAGACCCTGCATACCCTTTGAGAGTATTTCCGCTGGGAGTGCCAGGACTAGCCACAGTCCAAAAAGAGACTCGGGGAATTTTTAAACTTGCCTCAGCACAAGCCTCTAGCTATACCTCCTGTTCTGGAAATTGTAGATAATGTCTTCTTGGAATCCAGCCTTACCTCTGATACTTTGCCTCCAGCTCCCAGGCAACTAGATAGGTACTACAGAGTACCTGACTCCCACAAATTTCTCTTTAAGAATCCTACTGTGGACCCAGAGACCATTTCCCAGGGATCTAATGGCATTAAGGCTACAACAGCCAATAACCCTACCCCTTCAGACAGGGACTGTAGAGCTTTAGACAGATGGGGTAAGAAGGTATACACCTCTGCTACTCTTGCCATCAGGGCCTTAAATTGCCACTTTCAGATGTTAAAGTATCAGCAACATATTATGGAGCTAATTAAACAGAAAATTATGTTTATTCCTGATTGTGCAGAACATAAAGATTTACAAGAGTTAATGCATTCTGCTAACCAAGTTGGAAAACGTACTTTGCATTGTGGTTTTGATGCCTTAGAAGCATCTTGCAGGGCTGCTGTCACTGGGTCTGTTCTTCGAAGGCGTGCTTGGCTTAAGGAACAAATCTTGCCAGACCATGTCAAAGCAAAATTACTAGATGCACTATTAACTAAAACAGGTAGTAGTAAGCCACGATCCTATGGTAAATTCTGCAATGACTTATCCTTAACTTTGCTAAGCCATGCCCAAGTACTTGTACCCTTGGGAGGAAAACTTTCCCTCCATGCAAAAAACTGGGAATACGTCACCAGGACAGATGGGTCTTGAACATTGTATCCCAGGGATACAGATTCTACTTCCACTCACTACCAACCCAAACGGATGACCAGACCTCCCCCCCACAAACCAGAGGGCAGAGGCCCAAAAGCAAGTACTTTCTCTTCTCAGTATTGAGGCTGTTCAACCTGTCCCAGCAGAGCAAAGGGGACAAGGTTTTTACTCCAGACTGTTTCTGATACCCGGAAAAGAAAACTCTCGGCGCCCTATCCTGGATCTATCTATTCTCAACACCTTCCTGGTGGTTCCAAGGTTCAAAATGCTTACTCTCCAACAGCTGCTTCCTATGCTAGCCAAGGACTCCTGGCTAACCACCCTAGACTTTAAAAGAAGCTTATCTGCACATCCCCATAAGGGAATCTTGCAGGAAATCTCTACATTTCAGGGCAGGCTCTATGCACGGTCAGTTCTCTGCACTTACCTTTGGCTTATCTACTGCACCCAGGGTGTTCACAAAATGCCTAGCTCCAGCCATTGCATATTGCAGGCAGAGAAAAATTCAGATTTGCCCATACTTGGATGATTGCCTGATTCAGACAGACAGTCGAATTGCTACTCCAGCACCTGGCATTTGTAAAGAGACTTCTAACTTCACTGGGGTACACCATCAGTGAAAAGAAATCACATCAGGTACCCAGCCAACTCAGAACTATCAGTTGAGCAAATATTGCACCAGAACTCCCCACAGCCAAGCATGGAAAGTGGATGCTCTGTCTTTTTACATGGGAAAATCTCTCAAGCTATGCCTTTCCCCCTGTGCCCCTCCTCTCAAAGGTTCTACTAAATATCAAACGGGACAAGCCAAGGACAATCCTGATTGCACCAGACTGGCCATGCCAGCATTGGTACCCACTTTTGCACAGTCTGACAGTACTGCCACCATGGCACCTGCCTCAGACCCCCCTCCCTGCTGTCCCAGCAGTAGGGCCAGATTTTGTATCCTGAGCTACAAACCCTGAACCTAGCAGCCTGGTTCATTCCCTGAACTCATCACCAGCAACCCTCAGTAAAAAGGTGCTGAATGTCATCCTTGAGGCAAGGAGGCCTAGTACTAGAAAATCCTGTTCAGAAAAGTGGAAAAGATACTGTTCTTGGAGCCAGTCTCAAGGAATACTAGATTACTTAACAGAAATGCTCCACAAAGACATGTCCTTTTCTTCAATTAAGATTCATGCCTCTGCTATCTCAGCTCATAATACTGAGCCGCCCCTCTTCTCTCATCCTCTGGTCAAACAGTTCCTGAGAGGAGCCAAAAATTTAAGGACCCCCCCCCCCAGGAGAGCTCCTGCTCCAGCCTGGGACCATAACTTTGTATTGGAAAAACTCGCGCTTCCACCCTTTGAACCTGCTCCTTTAGCAGAGTTGAAATTCCTCTCCTGGAAAACAGCTTTACTTCTAGCCATCACTTCAGCAAGAAAAGTGTCTAAATTACAGGCCCTTATGGCCGTGGAACCCTTCATTATCTTCCATGCGGACAGGGTTTCCCTCAGGACTAACCCATCATTTATGCCCGAGGTAGTAACTAGTGTGGCTTTAAACCAGTCCATTCATTTGCCGACCTCCGAATAAAGGGGAAAGGATCCTGTACTCCCTGGATGTGCACAGGCAGCTTAGGTTCTATATGAACAGGACTAAACATTTCAGAAAATCTCACCAGCTGCTAGTCAGATTTGATACAGGGGCAGAGGGCAAGGCCATTTCAAAGCAAACCATTTCTAAATGGATAGCACACTGCATCCATTTCTGCTACAAACACCATGGGAAACCTACCCCACAGGGGATTAGAACACATTCCACTAGGGCTACATCAACCTCTACAGTATTTCTCAGGGGAGACCCTACCAGGGACATCCTGGAAGCTGCAAGCTGGAGCTCGGTACACGGTTTCACCAAGCATTACCACTTACCTACCTTTTCTAAATCCAGAGCTGGATTTGCCACAGCAGTCTTACAGGACCTGCTTGCCAGCCCTAATGCTTCTTGACTGCCTTTACCCATCCTCAGCTTTGGGAATCAACCCAAATGTGATGACTGCAACAGTGAAACACAAAGAACATAGTACAGTTGTGTACACTTGCCATAAATGTAGGTGTTAGTGTATTCACTGTTGCAGTCTTGGTTACCCTCCCTACAGCCCCCTGACATGTTCATCGTGTTTCACTGTTGCAGTCATTACTCTTGGGTTATCCTGCTGGCAGGCTACCCTCAGTCAGCCAGAATTCCAAAGTCTAGGTCCGGCGTTGGTTGCTGTCGCCTCTTCCCTGACGTCAGTGCGCTAGGGGTATAAAAGATGCAGCCGGTGCCATTTTCTTCAGTCTTTCTTGCTGCGCGGTGCCCGAAGCAAAAGCAGTTCGCAAGTGCCAGTTAGCAGACTACTGAGATTTTCAAATCCGAATTTCAGAACCAAAGTCTACATTAAAGCTAAGTACCCCGTTGGGGAAACTTTTTTTTTTTTTTTCCTTGCTCCAGACCGATGTCAGAAAAAGTTAGCAATTGTATTTCTTGTGGGAAGCAAATACCTCATAAGGATTTTCACTCTTACTGTATTCCTTGCCTAGGCCCTGATCACAACGTTGCTAGCTGTAGGTTTTGTGCTAGATTTAACCAATGCACTATCAAGCGTCTGTTCGATTTTGCATTTCATTACTTTGGCCGAAGATTTAATTATATAATGCCGTCGGACCAGCCGACAACTGGAGTTTACAAAAAACGCAAGGACAAGGAAAAGGATAGGCATCAGAGATCCAAAACAGACGACAAAGCCTCTGCTAGGCCAGTCGCTGGTTCACCGGTTCTCAGTGAGGCGCTTTCGCAGCCCCTGGCGCCCGCTACCTCAGAGCCACAGGCTGCTACCGACTCCTACATGGAGCCGACTGGGCCTCTGGATACTCAAGGTATTGGACACTCAGAAATCATTCCCTCAGATGGGTCCAGAGCCGCTGAGCAGGCATCGGTTTCTGAGGGTGTCTTCAGACCTACACAACTATATATTAAGCCATCTTCAGCTTCAAAGACTAAAGCAGCTCTAAAGACAAAGAAACAAGTACAGCATTCTCCTACTCGGACTTCCATGCCTGAAAAACAGATGCTCAAAATGGCCGAAGACCTTTTTTTTTTTTGATCAGGGGCTCCCATCCCCCTCCTGATAAGAGGCCTAGGCAAGAGACAGAGTATGATTCTGATCAGGTTTCTATTTCCTTTCATTCCTCTTCTGAACAGGATTACTCCATGCTTCCCTATGAGGACTTTGATGCTGATTCCTTTAGCCTCTCCTCCTGAGGATTATTCTTTTGGGGAAACCCTGCATACAGATAATACAGGGTTCCGGATTCTCATAAATTCCTATATAAAAACACCGCTGCTGACCCAGAAACTACATCTCCGGGTCCCAAAGGGGTTAAGGCTTCCACTGCAAAAAAACCTGTCCCTTCTGATAGGGATTCTAGGGCTCTAGACAGATGGGGGAAAAAGTCTACACTTCTGCTACCCTGGCTGTAAGGGCTTTAAATTGTCAATTTCATATGCTTAAATATCAGCAATATTTAATGTCACTGCTTAAACAGAAATTGTTGACAAATACTGAATGTTCGAAGAACAAGGAATTGCAGGAGTTCTTGCGTGCAGCTGACCAAGTTGGAAAGCATACTTTGCAATGTGGTTATGATTCACTGGAGGCCTCTTGCAGGGCGCTGTTACAGGTTCTGTTATTAGAAGGCATGCTTGGTTAAAGGAACAGAATCTGCCTGATCATGTTAAAGCAAAATTATTAGATGCACCATGACAGCATGATACTTGTTTGGTACTAAAGCAGAAGAGGTGTTGAAAAAATGGAGGATAAAGCAAAATCCATGCAGACAGTCAAGGATTTCTTACAGGTACAACCACCCAGGTTTAGCAGGAATTGGCCTTCTAAAAATTGGTCCTTTCCAGTGTCAGACAGACCACAAAGAGGCAGATACAGGTGTCCCAGAGGCAGATCTCCACCCCAAGGCTCATACAGGCCTAAACAATGGGGTGCTCCTACCTCCAAAAGCGGAGAAGACAAATCACAACCTTACAGGAAACAGTCCCTATGACTTTCCTCTACCAGATCCAAGCACTTTTCTTTTGGCAGCCCCCTTAGGGAGCCCCCTTAGGGGGAAAACTAGCACATTTCATCAAATTGGCAAATAGTTACCCAAGACAAATGGGTCTTGAACATAGTGTCCCAGGGCTACAGGTTACATTTTCACACTCTACCAAGGTCAAAAGGTATGCCAGACCTGCCACTCAGTCAATGGGCAGAGGTACAAAAACAAATTACAGCCCTCATGGACATGAGGGCCATTCAGCAAGTACCACAAAAAGAGCAGGGACAAGGATTTTACTCCATACTTTTCCTAGTGCACAGAAAGGACAAAACATGGAGACCAATACTGGACCTGTCTATACTAGACACATTTCTGGAAGTTCCAAAATTCAAGATGTTGACTCTACAGCAGGATAATTGGCTAGGCTTACAATGGCTCGCAAGGGCAGTTAACCTAGTACTAACCTATGAACCTGACTGACATATTCTATCACCTTTCCCCTACCCACTATCCAACCTCTTTAAAACTCCCACAGATGCACTGTATATTATCACGTTACTTGCCAACTCACTGTTGCCTACTCCCCACTGCCCCATCTATACCCACTAACTCTCCCCTAGACTAAGTTGAAAAGCTTTCCCTTAAAATGTCAGTGCACCTAATATGAACTTGTCTATAGTCTCCTCCTTTTTTAGTTGTTCCTTTCTTGTCTCATCTTCAGTACATCTTCAAGATTATTTCTACTAAACATACTGTATGAACAACAATCAAATGTTACTACTGCAATACTTTTAACTGTATGTCTAAGCCACTATGCTTATGTAAATATCTTATGCAATCAAATGTTATTGTCTTCTACATTTTATAACTGAATGTGTAAATATTTTTATGTGTAGTATGTTAGCAGTTCTGGAGCTTTTCTCCCTGGGCCTCCTCTGAAACCGGGCAGCCAAATAAGTAAAATTGCAACTGGCCACCCTTCAATCCCTGTTGAATGCCTCTGTGTGATTTTCTAACTTGATGGGGAATGTTTCAAGAGCAGCTGTTACAGGCCTTACAGTTAGGAGACCTGCCTGGATAACTCTCTGATTTTGTGGAGCCTTTAAGATGTCTGTAATCAGTGCCTCTCTTAATGGCTCAACACTTTTCTGCCCTAATTTAGAGGATGCACTTTTCAGATCTGAGCAGGATGCATAAGAAGAGGCTTACTTGTTAGTATAGGGTAGGCTGGGATAGATATGATTCTCCCGCCTATTTGATGCCTTGTATCCTACTGGTGTCTAGATTTCCCCTTTTCCTATGTTGTTCATGGAGGGTCTGGATTTCTAAAAAGTTGGCCTCATGAGCCTTTTTAGTCTTTAAAAAGACTGTATAGCCTGGTTATAGCTGGGTGAATAGATCTTTAGCCAGCTCCCGTAGTTTGTATTGTATTGGTTGTTCTGTGTGCTATTGGTGGAGCATTTGAGCTCAAATCTGGGTGTCCTTGGAGTCTTGATTAAGATTAACTATATGAATAACTGACAAATTCCAGCCTAAGTTTGTTGGCTGGGGTCCTTTTTTCTGTTGAGTAAAGAAAAACACCTTTCTCTGTATTGTTTTCAAAGGTCTATTGGCAAATGGCTGTTTAGATTAACATATTACAGACAGAAATCAGAAACACACAGTAGTTGGAGAATGAACCACCTCTCTCTGAGTCCACGACAAAAATTCCAGCAAATAAAACTAAGAGGTTGCACACAAGGCCACTAGGGTAAAAAAATAAATTGTTTAATTCAATTGAATTAAACAGTTTATTTTACTCCCCTGGCCGTGTGCAACCTCTCTGTTTATATTACAGACAGAGTTGACTTGGTTTTATACACAGTGGAGGAAGGTGTGTACCAGATGTTCTTCGTGTTTCACTGTTGCAGTCATCCCATTAGGTCATTTTGCCTGCAGGTAGCCCTCAGTTGGCCTGAATACCAGAGTCTTGGATTTCTGCGTTGGATGTTGTCACTTCTTCCATGACGCCAGGGTATAAAACATGCAGCCGATGCCATTGCATCAGCTTTTCTTGCTGTGCAGTGTCTGAAGCAGTTCGCAAGTGCCGGTCAGCCGCCTCCTGAAATTTTCGAGTTTCAGACCTGAAGTTTTCTAATACACAAGTACTCCATTGGGGATCCTTTTTTCTTGCTCTAACCGATGTAAGAAAAAGTTAACAATTGTCTTGCCTGTGGAAAGCAAATACCTCAGAGATTTTCATTCTTACTGCATCATCTGTTTAGGCCCAGACCACGACGTTCCGCACTGTCAGTTTTGTACGTTGTTTAATGCCCATACTATTTGTCGTCTGGTTATCTTTGTCACTAAATTCTTCGCTCTTTCTCCATTTTCCGAAATGGCTTTGATAACCATCAGACTACCGATCCTCTGAAAAAACGTAAGGATAAAGACAGAGACTGACCGCATAGGCCGGTACTCAGTGAGGTACCTCCGCAGCCCCTAATACCCACGTCTACATATTCTCGGACTCTGCTGAGACCGTTCAGAGTCCAGTATGCCGCGAGAGGCTTCTTAGACTATGGAACCTGCGGGTGTGTCTACCTTGGATGTGTCTGGAGCCACTGTGCAGGCACCGGCTTCTGAGGGTGTATTCAAGCCTTCCGATTTTTTCATAGTAAACGGATGATTTCATTTCAAACCAAAATACCGAATTTCTCAGGCCCAGAGTTTGCACTACTTAGAAACCGATGACCAAAGCGCATTCTCAGGCCCACATGCCTCCGAAACAAATGCTTAGAATGGCTGAAGATCTTGTTACTTTAATTAGGGGAAGCTAGCCTTCCCTCAAAAAGACTAAGCACTGATTTTCCTTCTGATTCTTCAGATCATGAGTTTGTTGACTCTGATCCTTCTGATTACCAGGACATACCATTATCTACCTATGAGGATTCCATTCCTCTGCTTCCCCACCAGAAGATTTTTTTTCCTTTGGTGAGACCCTGCATACCCTTTGAGAGTATTTCCGCTGGGAGTGCCAGGACTAGCCACAGTCCAAAAAGAGACTCGGGGAATTTTTAAACTTGCCTCAGCACAAGCCTCTAGCTATACCTCCTGTTCTGGAAATTGTAGATAATGTCTTCTTGGAATCCAGCCTTACCTCTGATACTTTGCCTCCAGCTCCCAGGCAACTAGATAGGTACTACAGAGTACCTGACTCCCACAAATTTCTCTTTAAGAATCCTACTGTGGACCCAGAGACCATTTCCAGGGATCTAATGGCATTAAGGCTACAACAGCCAATAACCCTACCCCTTCAGACAGGGACTGTAGAGCTTTAGACAGATGGGGTAAGAAGGTATACACCTCTGCTACTCTTGCCATCAGGGCCTTAAATTGCCACTTTCAGATGTTAAAGTATCAGCAACATATTATGGAGCTAATTAAACAGAAAATTATGTTTATTCCTGATTGTGCAGAACATAAAGATTTACAAGAGTTAATGCATTCTGCTAACCAAGTTGGAAAACGTACTTTGCATTGTGGTTTTGATGCCTTAGAAGCATCTTGCAGGGCTGCTGTCACTGGGTCTGTTCTTCGAAGGCGTGCTTGGCTTAAGGAACAAATCTTGCCAGACCATGTCAAAGCAAAATTACTAGATGCACTATTAACTAAAACAGGTAGTAGTAAGCCACGATCCTATGGTAAATTCTCGCAATGACTTATCCTTAACTTTGCTAAGCCATGCCCAAGTACTTGTACCCTTGGGAGGAAAACTTTCCCTCCATGCAAAAAACTGGGAATACGTCACCAGGACAGATGGGTCTTGAACATTGTATCCCAGGGATACAGATTCTACTTCCACTCACTACCAACCCAAACGGATGACCAGACCTCCCCCCCACAAACCAGAGGGCAGAGGCCCAAAAGCAAGTACTTTCTCTTCTCAGTATTGAGGCTGTTCAACCTGTCCCAGCAGAGCAAAGGGGACAAGGTTTTTACTCCAGACTGTTTCTGATACCCGGAAAAGAAAACTCTCGGCGCCCTATCCTGGATCTATCTATTCTCAACACCTTCCTGGTGGTTCCAAGGTTCAAAATGCTTACTCTCCAACAGCTGCTTCCTATGCTAGCCAAGGACTCCTGGCTAACCACCCTAGACTTTAAAAGAAGCTTATCTGCACATCCCCATAAGGGAATCTTGCAGGAAATCTCTACATTTCAGGGCAGGCTCTATGCACGGTCAGTTCTCTGCACTTACCTTTGGCTTATCTACTGCACCCAGGGTGTTCACAAAATGCCTAGCTCCAGCCATTGCATATTGCAGGCAGAGAAAAATTCAGATTTGCCCATACTTGGATGATTGCCTGATTCAGACAGACAGTCGAATTGCTACTCCAGCACCTGGCATTTGTAAAGAGACTTCTAACTTCACTGGGGTACACCATCAGTGAAAAGAAATCACATCAGGTACCCAGCCAACTCAGAACTATCAGTTGAGCAAATATTGCACCAGAACTCCCCAGCCAAGCATGGAAAGTGGATGCTCTGTCTTTTTACATGGGAAAATCTCTCAAGCTATGCCTTTCCCCCTGTGCCCCTCCTCTCAAAGGTTCTACTAAATATCAAACGGGACAAGCCAAGGACAATCCTGATTGCACCAGACTGGCCATGCCAGCATTGGTACCCACTTTTGCACAGTCTGACAGTACTGCCACCATGGCACCTGCCTCAGACCCCCCTCCCTGCTGTCCCAGCAGTAGGGCCAGATTTTGTATCCTGAGCTACAAACCCTGAACCTAGCAGCCTGGTTCATTCCCTGAACTCATCACCAGCAACCCTCAGTAAAAAGGTGCTGAATGTCATCCTTGAGGCAAGGAGGCCTAGTACTAGAAAATCCTGTTCAGAAAAGTGGAAAAGATACTGTTCTTGGAGCCAGTCTCAAGGAATACTAGATTACTTAACAGAAATGCTCCACAAAGACATGTCCTTTTCTTCAATTAAGATTCATGCCTCTGCTATCTCAGCTCATAATACTGAGCCGCCCCTCTTCTCTCATCCTCTGGTCAAACAGTTCCTGAGAGGAGCCAAAAATTTAAGGACCCCCCCCCCCCAGGAGAGCTCCTGCTCCAGCCTGGGACCATAACTTTGTATTGGAAAAACTCGCGCTTCCACCCTTTGAACCTGCTCCTTTAGCAGAGTTGAAATTCCTCCTGGAAAACAGCTTTACTTCTAGCCATCACTTCAGCAAGAAAAGTGTCTAAATTACAGGCCCTTATGGCCGTGGAACCCTTCATTATCTTCCATGCGGACAGGGTTTCCCTCAGGACTAACCCATCATTTATGCCCGAGGTAGTAACTAGTGTGGCTTTAAACCAGTCCATTCATTTGCCGACCTCGAATAAAGGGAAAAGGATCCTGTACTCCTGGATGTGCACAGGCAGCTTAGGTTCTATATGAACAGGACTAAACATTTCAGAAAATCTCACCAGCTGCTAGTCAGATTTGATACAGGGGCAGAGGGCAAGGCCATTTCAAAGCAAACCATTTCTAAATGGATAGCACACTGCATCCATTTCTGCTACAAACACCATGGGAAACCTACCCCACAGGGGATTAGAACACATTCCACTAGGGCTACATCAACCTCTACAGTATTTCTCAGGGGAGACCCTACCAGGGACATCCTGGAAGCTGCAAGCTGGAGCTTCACACGGTTTCACCAAGCATTACCACTTACCTACCTTTCTAAATCCAGAGCTGGATTTGCCACAGCAGTCTTACAGGACCTGCTTGCCAGCCCTAATGCTTCTTGACTGCCTTTACCCATCCTCAGCTTTGGGAATCAACCCAAATGTGATGACTGCAACAGTGAAACACAAAGAACATAGTACAGTTGTGTACACTTGCCATAAATGTAGGTGTTAGTGTATTCACTGTTGCAGTCTTGGTTACCCTCCCTACAGCCCCTGACATGTTCATCGTGTTTCACTGTTGCAGTCATTACTCTTGGTTATCCTGCTGGCAGGCTACCTCAGTCAGCCAGAATTCCAAAGTCTAGGTCCGGCGTTGGTTGCTGTCGCCTCTTCCCTGACGCCAGTGCGCTAGGGTATAAAAGATGCAGCGGTGCCATTTTCTTCAGTCTTTCTTGCTGCAAGTTCAAGCAAAGCAGTTCGCAAGTGCCAGTTAGCAGACTACTGAGATTTTCAACCGAATTTCAGAACCAAAGTCTACATTAAAGCTAAGTACCCGTTGCTAGAAACTTTTTTTTTTCCTTGCTCCAGACCGATGTCAGAAAAAGTTAGCAATTGTATTTCTTGTGGGAAGCAAATACCTCATAAGGATTTTCACTCTTACTGTATTCCTTGCCTAGGCCCTGATCACAACGTTGCTAGCTGTAGGTTTTGTGCTAGATTTAACCAATGCACTATCAAGCGTCTGTTCGATTTTGCATTTCATTACTTTGGCCGAAGATTTAATTATATAATGCCGTCGGACCAGCCGACAACTGGAGTTTACAAAAAACGCAAGGACAAGGAAAAGGATAGGCATCAGAGATCCAAAACAGACGACAAAGCCTCTGCTAGGCCAGTCGCTGGTTCACCGGTTCTCAGTGAGGCGCTTTCGCAGCCCCTGGCGCCCGCTACCTCAGAGCCACAGGCTGCTACCGACTCACATGGAGCCGACTGGGCCTCTGGATACTCAAGGTATTGGACACTCAGAAATCATTCCCTCAGATGGGTCCAGAGCCGCTGAGCAGGCATCGGTTTCTGAGGGTGTCTTCAGACCTACACAACTATATATTAAGCCATCTTCAGCTTCAAAGACTAAAGCAGCTCTAAAGACAAAGAAACAAGTACAGCATTCTCCTACTCGGACTTCCATGCCTGAAAAACAGATGCTCAAAATGGCCGAAGACCTTTTTTTTTTTTGATCAGGGGCTCCCATCCCCCTCCTGATAAGAGGCCTAGGCAAGAGACAGAGTATGATTCTGATCAGGTTTCTATTTCCTTTCATTCCTCTTCTGAACAGGATTACTCCATGCTTCCCTATGAGGACTTTGATGCTGATTCCTTTAGCCTCTCCTCCTGAGGATTATTCTTTTGGGGAAACCCTGCATACAGATAATACAGGGTTCCGGATTCTCATAAATTCCTATATAAAAACACCGCTGCTGACCCAGAAACTACATCTCCGGGTCCCAAAGGGGTTAAGGCTTCCACTGCAAAAAAACCTGTCCCTTCTGATAGGGATTCTAGGGCTCTAGACAGATGGGGGAAAAAGTCTACACTTCTGCTACCCTGGCTGTAAGGGCTTTAAATTGTCAATTTCATATGCTTAAATATCAGCAATATTTAATGTCACTGCTTAAACAGAAATTGTTGACAAATACTGAATGTTCGAAGAACAAGGAATTGCAGGAGTTATTGCGTGCAGCTGAACAAGTGGGAAAGCATACTTTGCAATGTGGTTATGATTCACTGGAGGCCTCTTGCAGGGCCGCTGTTACAGGTTCTGTTATTAGAAGGCATGCTTGGTTAAAGGAACAGAATCTGCCTGATCATGTTAAAGCAAAATTATTAGATGCACCATGACAGCATGATACTTGTTTGGTACTAAAGCAGAAGAGGTGTTGAAAAAAATGGAGGATAAAGCAAAATCCATGCAGACAGTCAAGGATTTCTTACAGGTACAGCCACCCAGGTTTAGCAGGAATTGGCCTTCTAAAAATTGGTCCTTTCCAGTGTCAGACAGACCACAAAGAGGCAGATACAGGTGTCCCAGAGGCAGATCTCCACCCCAAGGCTCATACAGGCCTAAACAATGGGGTGCTCCTACCTCCAAAAGCGGAGAAGACAAATCACAACCTTACAGGAAACAGTCCCTATGACTTTCCTCTACCAGATCCAAGCACTTTTCTTTTGGCAGCCCCCTTAGGGAGCCCCCTTAGGGGGAAAACTAGCACATTTCATCAAATTGGCAAATAGTTACCCAAGACAAATGGGTCTTGAACATAGTGTCCCAGGGCTACAGGTTACATTTTCACACTCTACCAAGGTCAAAAGGTATGCCAGACCTGCCACTCAGTCAATGGGCAGAGGTACAAAAACAAATTACAGCCCTCATGGACATGAGGGCCATTCAGCAAGTACCACAAAAAGAGCAGGGACAAGGATTTTACTCCATACTTTTCCTAGTGCACAGAAAGGACAAAACATGGAGACCAATACTGGACCTGTCTATACTAGACACATTTCTGGAAGTTCCAAAATTCAAGATGTTGACTCTACAGCAGCTACTACCCATGCTGGGCAAGAAGGCTTGGCTCGTAACTTTGGACCTAAAAGAGGCATACCTGCATGTCCCAATCAGACAATCTTACAGAAGATACCTCAGATTCATAGCTGGCTGAATCCAT